>NW_015387732.1:174382-183202 GCF_001527695.2 Protobothrops mucrosquamatus | reverse complement strand
CCAAGGGGGAGCTGCAGAGCCTGTACATCCGGCCCGGGACTTTGGCGATCAGGGAGCTGCGGAAACGGAAGACCTGGCGAGGCAATGGCGCGGGACGGACTCTGGGGAGGGGCGGGGTCGGGCTAAGGGAACTTTAATAAGGACAGGGCGGATGCTGGCTTGTGGCTGGGGGCGGGAGGAAGGGGCGTGGTACCTCTATTTACAGCACTGGGAGAAAGCCACTCCCAGTGCTGACTTTGTTTCAGAGTGAATAAACTGCTCTTGAATGCACATCGTACCTGCGTCTTGGGTTATTCTCAGTCGTCAACGGACGGTCATGACAGTAATGTTATTTATATATTTTTTAATTTACTATAATTGTACTTTGCTTTCATGATTGATATAGAACCATAAATGAATAACTAATGGAGAACTTTTTCATTTTATAATTTTCCTTAAAAAATTTAAAGATAAAAACTAACACAAAGTAATAGAAAATAAGGAAGAAAAAGTGGGGGGAAGCAAAAAGTGCAAGAAAAGAAAGAAAAGATGCAAAGTGGCTTTCAATATTCTTTGCAGGAGTTATAAGTACAGTTTTCTATAAGGTTACATCGTGATACTGAGCCATAAATCACAAGTTCATTTTTTTTATGCAAAAAGTCCATAGAAGGTTTCCATTTACCAGTAAATGTAGATAATGACTTTACTCTAATCCAAAAAGTTAGTTTATCCATCTCAGCAAGATCTTTAAATTTCACCTTGCTTACACAGTGGATAGAGTTGAATTTTTCCATCTATGTACA
Organism: Protobothrops mucrosquamatus; assembly: GCF_001527695.2. NCBI lineage: Eukaryota > Metazoa > Chordata > Lepidosauria > Squamata > Viperidae > Protobothrops > Protobothrops mucrosquamatus. Next base: position 182,420 of record NW_015387732.1, on the reverse strand, counting down.
TATAGCAATTTTGTTGCAGTAATCAATGATCCATTCTAACAATTTTGCTGTTAACCAAAATGGTAGCTAAGTGAACTTGTGTGTCTGTTACAGAGGGGAGTGGAAGAGAGAGACAGACTGCGAAGATCATTGGTTGCTGCTATCTCATTCAGACAAAATTCTTTCTTATGAGGTCCTATTCCTGACCCGGTTTTTCCCTTTAATTAGTTAATTGGAACTTCCAGCTCGCTCACACTGCTACCAGAACCTGACCAGACCATAATCATTTTCACACTGAAGGCTTTTGTTGTCAAGTGCACAAAATGTGGTCATAAATGCGCATATAGGTTGGAAACCCTAACCCAATTATTACAATCATATTTGTGAATGGTCAGTAACAAAAGAAATTGTTAACCAAGAAGTGGCTGCATGCTACTGAGAAGCACTTAAAACAGTTGAACTATTCTCAGGCATAAAACTAGTATTAAGGAGATAACAACAACAACAACAACAACAACAACAACAACTTTATTGTCACTTTGAATGTACACCAATCGGCATACACCAAAATGAAATTTCATTGCATACAGCTCTCAAAGGGTCACCACCTCCGATATACACTCCTTGTTCGTGGCCAGCTCAAGTTTCAGAACGTCCATTTTAGTCTCTAGGGAGTCCCACCACATTGTTCAAACACATTAAAGCCTTCCCAATCATGTGGCCTATATCCCTTATATCCCTCCAAAACTTTTTCACCTTTGAGAGCCAATGCAGGTGCCACCATCTTAGAATCTTTTTTTTAATCAAGATGTAATTGTACATTAACATTTCTGTAGCCTTGAAAGAACTGACTGAAAGATAAAACTTTCTTCAATGCCATCCAAAGAATTTCATATTGAGCAAAGATTTTAATTAGTTACACAACTAGAACGCCCTGTTTTGATTATCAGTCAGATAGAATGTTAAATATCATAATTAAAACAATTGATGCATGACTGTTGATGCATGACTGTTAATATCTGTTTTCATAACGTTGGATACCATTTCAATATGCTAGTTTTAAAATTCACAGATTTGTGGTAGTAGACTTGCTTTTTTCAAGCACATCACTGTCTTTGCATTTGCTTCCCATGTACAGTTCCTTGTTTTGAGGTAGTAGAAGTGTTCTGAGCAAACACATAGTAAATAATGATTGCAGAGCTACTCCATCTGTTTCCTATACTTTATAGATACTACATTATTTTTTTCTTATTGTCAACTGGGTTGAATTTGTGTTGTCTGTTTCTAGAGGAAATTATTAAGGATCACTATGAGTTCTTTTACCCAACTCTATTGTCAAATTTCTGTTAGCTTGGCTCATTCCGTGTGATCCAGATTCTAAGCATGGGAGCTGTTAATACCATAACCTTTTTTTATTATTGATTTCCAATATTTCTGGCCATTGCTGCTACAACAATTTTCTTTATCCAAATAATCTCTATCTTGTTTTCACAGTTGTCTGTAACTATTTAACTATTTGGTTTTCCAAGTGGTGGCCTTTTAAATCATTCAGATTTTACATTTTCACTGATTTTCTCAACTTTCAGATCCACAGATTAATAGATGTTTTGGCATTTTTCTTAATTCTGTAGAAAAATTCACTTTCTTGCATTTTTCTAATAACCATCTTCTTCTTCCACCTTGTTTCTCTGTTTTAATATAGGATTCTAAAGTATTTAGTATTCTTCTGCTTCAAAATAGGACAAGTTTATATTCTTTATTCAGGAGTTTGCTTTAGTTAAAGAATTTTTAGTATTCATAATTCTAAACCTTTCCCTAAGACTGAATCTCTGACATCTTTACCTTTTATTTCTCTCTTTTAATTAAATGAGAGAGATTACACTATTATCAGAAACATATCAAGTCTCAAGTGTGGCATCCTATCTCCAATTTATCATCTTTAAGATTTATTTATTTAGATCAACGTTTAGGAGAGCTTCAATAATTTCACTAAATATAGCAATATCAAGTGCTGAAGCTTTGCTTTTTTTTTTAACCTGGCATTTAAAAGTGATTTATTTCACAGAAAATTGTTTCATTAAATTTACAGGCCTGGAAACAATAAGAATGGAAAAGAGCGTTCAGATCCTCAGCATCTGCGTCAAGAAAATTCTGATGCAGTATGGAACGAACTGGCATACTTTAAAAAAGAACACAAGAAGCTGTTGATTGAAAAGTGAGTCTTTTTATTTTATTTTAAAAAATACATATACATTTAGAAATGTGTGGTTGTATATGCTTATCCTCTCCTTGTAGAGTCCTGAGGGCGAAACAAAGAATTCCTTCCAGATACCTACAATTAAATCATCTTTCTCTGCCAGAAATAGGAAAGCAAAACATTAGCCTCTCCCTATGCCCCCTCCCTCCATATCCCACTCTTAAATCAGTGACAATAAGTTTGCTAGCACTAAATGAAACAGTATTGCATGAGCTAGGGATTGTGTTAATTAATGTGGCTCTCATCTGTTGGAGGTGTCGCTCTTCATTAGCCTGTATTTTACACACTGCCGTGCTTCATTTTTGGAATGAGGTGGTGAGGGGATAACCTAGCCAGCCATCCTTGTTTGATCTCCTTGATACATACGCAATGCAGAATGCCTCAGCTCTCTTGGTTCCTTGCCCTGTCCTACTAATCCCAGCTGAGCTCATTATGGTGTAGCCTTGCTGCTACTCTTGGAGCCAGAGCTGTCCAAGCTAATTACTGGTAGCAGCAAAGCCGCCTGTTAAGGGTCTGGAGTAGATCTGCTAACATGGGCCTTCAGAGTGACCTGCAAAAAGCACGGGGGAGTTGCTCTCTTTCTTGCTGTGCACAGCCTGTCCTTCGGGTTTAGTGCTGATCCCTTTCACAGCTCTTTTAGCTGTGGTAAGGGTAAAACTTGGTGAAGGAATTCTTACTTTAGAAAACATCCAGTTTGCTTCTTTGATCTTATAATTCATAGACGATTATATTCACCCTGGTAAAATAAGAAGCTTCCCTTTCATACTAGACGAAAGGAAGTTGGTTGGCATTGCATAATTAGCCTTTTAATGATGTTTTAAAATGTCCTTTGTCAAGTTGATTTTGTAATTTAGCAATGAGCATGCTTGAAACTCGGAACAGTTTTCTGTTCTTTTGAGACATCCCTGTAATTCTCGGGCTTGTGCCTGCATTTTTAAAGCAATCAGAATATTAGCACAACAGTGGAATTTTAAAGATTGCTCTTCATTTAGCTGTTAGAACTACCATAATAAAATAAATTTCATAACATCGTATGTTTTCCTTTTGTGTCAATTATGACAATAAGAGCTTTGTTGGAAAATATGGAGCTTTCCAGAATTGTGACCATGAATCTCAGAATTCCCAATAAACATAACTGTCTTAGGAAATTTGAAAGTTGGTCTTAAGATTTCTGGAGAGGATCATAATCTTTAGCAATGTAGCTGCTATGAGGACCCTCTCAATGGAGATTCTGAATACCTTACAATTAAAAATATAGTGCTTTTTTCAAACTTCTGAATGTCAACACTGCAATGATCTTGGCTGAAGCCATTTTTGCTTCTTTTTCGGTTGCCACAGTGCTGGGAGGGGGGATGAGTGGTTTTAAGGTTAGATTAAACAATAAATTGTCCCATGGGATCCAAGGTCATTGCTGCTTGACTTGACGGGCTGAGCTTTCCGTGAGAAAGTCCGCCAAAGTATTCTATTGGGGAACGTGGATAATTACATAGTGTTGGGGTGGGAAGTTCAACTTTGTAACATTGTAACACTTGGGAGGGAACTCCAGACTTGGTTTCACTTTTGAAAGTGCCCATACTTTATAGCCAATAAATATATTCTTTAAGGAAACCTCTTGCCTTGGAGTTCTGCTTTTACTGGTCTCATCTATCGGAACCATGACACTGAAATTATATTTGCTCAATAAATACATAATAATTTCGACCACAAAATCATGCTATGGCAGTCAATATGGATATTCTATTCTGGCAATATGTTTTGGACCATACATTATGCTGATATTTCTTTTTGAGACCACACACAGAAACAAAGCACTGTTGAACAACACTGGATTGATTGAAATCTTGATGTTGTTGGAAGAAGCACAAGGAAGTTTATAATGAAAACTATTGTATTATTATTTGTATTAATATAACAAGGTGAAATCAAACTTGCCAGTTCTTTGGCTTGTGTTAGCACTGAATTCTTTCCAAGGATGTAGAATGTTATACTGTATTGGCATATTAAGGTAGTCCTCAACTTATGAACATAATTGAGACTTTAATCACTGCAGTTATATGCTGCACTCCTTTGGAGAAGTATTTAAAGGTCTTGATTTGCTGTATTACATGGTTATTTAGTCACCAAACATGCATATTAGGGCACTAAGCAAAGATCATGACCTTGGTTTTGGAATAATTATATACATACTTTTTACAGATATTCAGAGGAATCATTTGGACCACTGTGTTATGTTATTGTTTATAATCAGTTTGTGTGATCCTCTTGCATGAGCCGAAAAAATGATTTACTCATTCTTTGCTTCTTAACGCATCTATACTTTGAATCATTTGATGACTTTTCAATCCTGACCTTGATTGCATTAGTTTGAACAGTTTGCTTTTGAGCAACCAAAATCAAACGTTCAGTTTCTTTTTTTAATGTTCCATTTGTAAGCCATCGCCATGTTTTATCTGTATCCACTTTCCCCTGGGATATTTTGTAAAATTGAGCAAGGAATGCTTTTCCTTGCAGTATTCCAAGCGTGTTTTTATTACACTGTTTCAATATTCACATTTCGTATTCTGTATATTCAATAAATTCCAATTTTTATTGGAACATTCCAATGCTTGTTCTTGGCTGTCTTTTACATCATCAGCCCATGCATGCTTTTCTTCTTCAATGGTTTTTTTGACTTGAAGTTAATCTCTACCTTCATTTCTGTGGAGCAGGTATAATCTATCAATATCACTAGGGGGATGTAATGCATTGTAAATAATCAGGGTATTTTCCCATCCAAATCAGGGGTCTTCATACTTGGCTCTTTTATGGCTTGTGGACTTCAACTCCCAGAATTCCTCAGCCAGGGCCAAGTTTGAAGACCCCTGATCCAAACTGTCCAATTCAGCTTATGTATACATAATTCCAGTAGTGTATTGTATCACAACTATGCTGCAGATATTTATCTCTTTGATGGTATTTCCACAGTTCAATTTGTCTTAACTTCATTTATTATGGTTGGTCACACAATCATATGTTTAGGTCAGGGGTCCCCAACCTCCGGTCCGTGGACCAGTAGTGGGCCATGGCATGCCAGCAACCGGGCCGCACAAACAAGCAAAGTCCCATCCACGAGATTCAGGCACCACACAAAACTACGCACCCTTCAGTCCGTGGAAAAACCTCTCTCCACGGAACCAGTCCCTGGTGCCCAAAAGGTTGGGGACCTCTGGTTTAGATGTTTAGACTCAATTTGGTATTTTTTCTCCACCTATCTTTTTATCCACCGGTGATGATGATGATGATGATGAGTTTTTCTATCTGTCTCTCCCTCCCCCCCTTCTCAGTTTAACTGAAATCAGTGAATATACCTAATAATCCTGCCTCCTACTTTCCCACATCAACAACTCTGTGAAGTGAGAGACAGAAATTGGCCCAAAGTTACCTATCTGGCTTTCATTCGTAAGGCAGGCCTTAAGTTCAGTCTCCTATTTTCTAGATCAGCACCTTAACAACTAGCTTCAGTAATTCTAGCAGAAATTAAACTTTGGTCATTTATTCAGAGACTTTTTAAAATTGTACTATGATTAATCTGAAATAAATTCCTAATCTCTAAAATGGACACTGGTCAGTCTTCAAATTTATTTCAATTTAAAACAACTATCAACTATTACAAGTTTGATTTTAAATTTGGGCTGCAAAAATTCAGATGATAGTATTTGGATGATAGTAAAGACTAAGAGTTACTGGGTCTTTGTGATCCACAGTATTTGCTGTCTGACCTTTTGTGTAGGCCAGATTTGGTAACATTACTAGAAAGATTATATTTTCCATGAAGATTTTGAACGATTAGTGGTCACTGCTGAAAAACATAGTGAGTATATTTTTTTGATAATGCTTTGGAGATTTCAGTAGCACCTGTTAATGCGTTATCTCAGACATTTTATCCAACTTGAATTTTGATCACTATTTTGAATAGAAAAGCTGCATGATGCTAATATCTAATAAGTTTTTCAAAGATTTTTACTATCAGACATGGGTAAAAAAACTAAATGTACTGAACCTAAATTTCGGATTTCTTCCAAACGGCTTTTTGGCTGTGGAATAAAATATACTGCTCAAAAAAATAAAGGGAACATTTTACCATGGAACTGAAGGGGTTTGCGTTCCCTTTATTTTTGTGAGCAGTATATTTTAAAACTTTGAATAACAGACCAATGTGTACACTGAAAAAGAAAGTCAGTTATATCTAAATGGGATTTTATTCATGCTTTCTTTAGGCACCCAAAGTCTGGTAAATAAAGTCCATTAAATCAGGGATATATTGTATTCTTACTGTACTAATTAACAGTTCCTTCGTTGTCATCTTTGCCTTCTTTTTAACATCATTTTTGCCTTTTTTGTTATATATCTATAACAAATTTTAGACTCTAAAGCAGCAATTTAGATTTGTACTTCTAAGAACAGTATCTTAGATGCTTATTTAGGGATGTCTCGGAACTACTATCTTCAGTACTACAGCAATTATAAATAAGTTTTGCAGTGTACAGAATCCCTTCAAAACTGAAATGGCCATATCTCTGGCATATATATTCTGAAATAAGTATTAGTCTGTACTGTATTGTGCCTGTTTTGAGAAGCGCTAAGGTCAGGGAGCATTCTTAATAAAACCGCTGTGTACTTATATCCTTTTTGTAGCTACTGAGCTCTTTAAAAAGATATGTGGTTCTAATTCCCATTCCGGGGAAAATTTGCTATAAAACAAATACCTTTTATGATCGCTCAATATCATATCTCAAGATGCCATGTCCCAACATGGAGGAAGAGGAATCCTATTTTCTTTCAATAAACACACTGAAAAGTTCACATTCATAGTTCTGATTCTGAATAGATTTTTCTGTGAAATTTAAATTTTCCTCTCTTTCCCATGCTCTGTTCCTATTTGCTTGTCTGACTTGGCTCAATAATTCTCATGTAATTTATATAATATTTTCTATAGTTAATTAAAAATATTGGAAATAGCATCATTCTTTTGTGCTCGTGCCTGCACGTAAAAACAGAGAGAAAGAGAGCATCTTCTTAGTAGATTGTTATTTGAGGTGATAAATGCAAATAATATGGCCATTGTAATGTTTTTATTTGATGAATCATGCTTATATACCCAGTTATTCTCTCTCTTAAGGCCATTTTCATACTTTATACCTGCCTTAAAGCAATGCTACCTATCATAGAGCAAAGAGAAAACCAATTAATTGTGTTACCAATTACCAATTAATTGTGTAATTAATTACATATGTGATGTAATGAATGTGATGTTAAGTAACAAGATAAAAGAAATGCAAACAGTAAAAAAGTGATTGGTTTCGTTTATGAGGCCTCTTTCTTTGCCTGCAAAGGACAGGAAAGATCAGCTTACTAAATGAGAAGAGACAAAGCATTCCTTAATTATTTCTCTTCAACCATATCATGTTTCCCCCAATCACAATTCCAAGAATACGAGCAAAAAAATGTAACCATTGTTATTAAATAATTATGTCAATTCTACTGTCAAAATTAAAATTCTGCCAAAATCCTTTCTGTTGTTAACTATTGCTTTCATTTATCTCAAAGCATACATACGCCCATTTATTTAAGCATGATTTTGAAGGAAAGCTGCTACGATGAGCCTGGAATTTTAATTTGGAGGCAAATGCAATACAGAAAGGGATCTTCTGTTATTGGATCTTCTACCTAATACTCAATATGAGAAATGTTTGGGGCTGGAGAAGAAAAACTGCTGTTGCTTTGATTGTTTTTGTAATTTTGTTATGCTTTTCGTTCTTGTGG
>NW_015387732.1:170874-172306 GCF_001527695.2 Protobothrops mucrosquamatus | reverse complement strand
TCACCTACTTATGTAGAATAATATTTTGTGGAGTTAGGGATATTAATACTAGTTTACTTTTAGTTGAATAGTATCCTGGGATTAGGTTTGGGAAGTCCGGGGGTGGGGGGTGGGGGGTAGGGTTTTTACACTGTGATGTATTTGTGATGTGCTTTTTTTTATGATGAAAATAATAAAAATTTATATTTGAAAAAAAAAATAAAAATGACTCCCTCATTTAATAACTGTTCTCGGTAATGAAAGAATAACTTTGCAACAAGTCCTCAAATTTACAACCTGCGCAGGTCTGTGAAGCAAAGGAAAGTTGAAATAAGATTATAACTACAGTCACGGTTAATAGCAACTTCACTTAATGACCAATTTACCTGTCCCAACTGTGGTCACTAAATGAAGAGTACTTGCAATTTATGACATTTGTAGGGACTCTGACTATTAATTGCTATCTTTATAGAATAAAAGGGCAAAAAATTTCAATAATATTATGAAAATTCATTGAAGAAACATGGTTTTGTTTTTAGCTAGCTTGGAAACGCGTTTTCTATTAACATTTCTAAATTGGGTAACTTTTACTGATATCAGAGTATATGAGAAGAGTCATTATTGATTTGAATTAGAAACTGCTAGAACACAATACTTTTATGGAGCTAAGCATTTTTTTTATTATTTTTGTCCATTTGTACGCAATTATATCTTTTAAGATTCATGGTGGTCTACAATATATTAAAACTCAATACAAATTTGCAGTATAACAAAATATTAAAGAAAAAATATTTACTACTGCTAATTATTATATATATAATTAATATATATAAAGCTTTATATTTCAAAGCTTTCAAAAGGCCCCTAGCAAAGAGACCAGCCTGACCTCTAAAGCAAAAGAGCATTTTTCGGCCACAGCACTCCACATCGTGAAACTTGGGTATCAAAAAGGGTGCAACACCCCCTCCTCATCTAGAGCCCAACAGAGATCTCAGCCAGCACCACTAATGTAATTTTCATATTAAGTCCAAGTGAGAGCCTCATTTAAAAGAATCCAAATAGTCTGTTTCCTTTGGGTTGCTCTGAAATTAATTCTCAACCATGGCTTCAACAGTCTTCCCTAAAAAGGAAATATTGGAGACAGAGTAATAGTTATGTAACATGCCAGGATCAAAGGAAGGCGTTGTAATAAGAAAGTGCATCAAAGGTTCCTTCAAGGAGATCTCTACCCAAAGTGAGACATGGGATCCACAGCATGCCTCTCCTGATGGGACAGGTAGATGTAATCAGGGAGAGGCTGTCCTTCAGATAACCAGACCCCATGCCACTGATATAATCCCGTGCATATTTATGTTCCTATTTTATTATTATTATCAGATCTTTTTTTATTCTACTGGGATGTGCTGTGAAATTATGTCCTCCAAGCATTGATGGATAATAACCTCCTTCACTC
>NW_015387732.1:165615-170856 GCF_001527695.2 Protobothrops mucrosquamatus | reverse complement strand
CATGCCTCTCCTGATGGGACAGGTAGATGTAATCAGGGAGAGGCTGTCCTTCAGATAACCAGACCCCATGCCACTGATATAATCCCGTGCATATTTATGTTCCTATTTTATTATTATTATCAGATCTTTTTTTATTCTACTGGGATGTGCTGTGAAATTATGTCCTCCAAGCATTGATGGATAATAACCTCCTTCACTCCTTCAAGGATATATCTCAGAATGATAAGAATTATCCAAGAACCTCTGAATTACTACAGATTCTTTTCCATCCTTTCCAATAAAAACATTGACTCTTCTGTATCACTAAGTTGGGACACTATATATCTTTCTTTTCTTTATCTATTTTCCATATTAAGTCTGATTACATAAATCTATTGCATTGATCAAACTTAGTACCACAGTTTTGATTCTGCTCCGATTTTTGTAGCATGTGTCTTATTTGACCTTTTTTGGCATTCTTTTTATGAATTCTTTATGTGTATTTCTAGACTGAATTTGGAGGAGGAATTGGATCAGATGAAAGTACATGCCTCTAGAGATAAAACTACAATACAAGAGTTGAATGTGTGTCTACAGGAAGAAAGAGAAGGTAAGTTTGATTTAGACAATCTACAAGTAATCCTCGTTTAATGTACTCAATGTACAGTTCAGCAACTGTTTGAAATTATAACAGGACCAAATAAGGGGTACTTAAAACAGGTCCTTGTAACTGACCCTTGCAGCATCCCTGTGGTCAAGTAATCACTATTGAAGCAACCAATTCATAATTACCATAGTTGCAGCATCCTCAACCATGTGATTGTCATTAGTGATCTTCACTGCAGTTTCCAATAAGCAAAGTCAATGGAGAAGCCAGCAGGAAGTCACCAATGGTGACCGTTGGGTGCTATGAATATGCAATTTTTGCCTAATGATGGCAACTGGGACTGCTGGAACTGTTGTCGTAAATTGGTGCAGTCATATGACTTCACATCTCATGACCAACTTGCTTAGTGACAGAGTTCCTGGTCCCGGTTATTATTGGCGAATAGTACTTGTACACTTTGAGCTAAGTCTGTAGGTGCTATTCATATATAATTATTATAAAGTCTATAATCCAAATTATGAACACAACAGTTATTTTATAGTTCACATTCATGGTTTCTTTACTTTTTGTAATGATAACACATTTTGATTCCTTCAGACTCACGAAGAAACAATATTCTTCAGAACCTCTTTCACTTTCATAAGTGATTCATTATTCTGGTTATTATATAGCACTTAGCATTTAGACTTATATACTGCTTTATAGTGCTTTACAGCACTCTCTGAGTGGTTTACAATGTCAGCATATTGCCCCCAACAACCTGGGTCCTCATTTTACCAACCTCGGAAGGATGGAAGGCTGAGTCAACCTTGAGCTGGGCAGAATTAGCCTGCAACACTACATTTTAACCATTGTACCACCATGACTTACATTAATTAATTATATTAAACTAAATCACACTGATCCTATAAAGGTGACTATTCATATTTTTCCTTAGTAACTGTAATTGGGGTTATGAAACCAGACTTTCATTTGAATCTAACTAGTACTTGCTGTCACAGGCAAGAGTCAGTATTAATACAAAAATATGTGATTTTTTTTTTAAAGTGAAATAATACCATGTAATCACAAATTCAAGTGGTCTGATATGTATTTGGGTAGATAGCATAACATAACATAAAGACCGTGTCTTTTTTTTTAAATGGTGCTCTTTGCTTTAAATAAGAATGTATTGTTACATAGCTCAGAGGAAAGACCTCTAAGAACTGGATAGATAGGGAAGAAGCATTGTCTTGAACAGAATTACATGGCTAGGTAGAGTTTTTCTTCACAGAAGCATTCCTCCAAAAAATTAGGGTTGATGTCGATGATGATGTGGTGTGCATTCTGACAGATAAATTTCAATTATTTGCTTGACTGAAATGAACATTTTAATGAGTCTCACTGTCATGTCACTTTTTGTCCCGAATATCATAAAAAAATATAAAAATTCCTTTTCAGGTTTTTAGCCTACCTAAAAGATAAGAGTATTTGTTAAGATGTGGTAGCTGTATATATAATTCATATATCTAAATCTGTCATATGATCAGCATTGACTGCTTTGATCAGTTTATTATTAAAAACTAAAAAAATCTCTGAAAAGTAAATGTAGATGTAAAAGCTACAATTGATATTCAAATGAGCGAATATTTTGAAAAAGATTAAAAGTAGAAAATGTATGTAGTACCACTGTGCTAAGGGACTGTGCTTGGAACTAACATGGGTGAAAATAGATTTATATCAAGGTAAAGGTACATAATCCCCAGCTGCACAATTTTCCTCTTCTGTTATCTTTAGAGTATTGCTCCATTTATTTCATGAACACAGAAGTTTTAATTGGGCATGACAAGTTCCAAAGACAAAAGAAAGGGCTAATTCAGTCTAACAAACTTGTTAGTCACTGTTTATGCCAAGATGATTGCTAACCTACAGAGAGTAGCATGTTTTTCTTCCACTTCTGCTTTGTTTGTAAATTGAAGATCATACCTGACCTACTCTGTCTACTTATAGTGCTGAATGGGATGGTTAAAGGAAATGTTTCCCGCATATTCATAGGTATATTTTATAAGGAATGTTATTTCCTAATATTTACAACTTCTAAGCAATTTTGATGTAATTATTTTCCTTTATATAACCTACTTACCATTTCGCCATTCTTAGCTGTTGAGCATTTTATGAAAGTCAGCAGAATATGTGGACTGACTTCATTGAAAACATTGGGGCAAGTTTTTGGCAGACTGCAGATTTAAGGGGGGCAGTAATTAAGAAATGAAACAGAGGGCAAGGTATTTGTGGGTGAATGACTTTTCACTTGTTCCTGACAATTTCCAGGAGATAGGTAATTGGAATGATTTATGAAAAGCGTTAGAACGTATATCAGAAATAATTTTCCTACACCAGCTAAGTGTTCCAGCAATTATCATTTGGTAGAATTTATATTTCAGATTATATTCTTTTTTGTACATAATGGCTAATCCATTATACAAGTCATTTTTGAGATGCCAAGTTTGGAGCTAGTCTGGGGAAGAAATAGGATGTGATATTGCTAAGTGCTCAAAGCAATGTATAAATTATTGGTCACCACTTGATTTTTTTTTTATATGTAATGTATAAATTATACATGTATAAATTATTGGTCACCACTTAATTCTTTTAAATCTCTAACATTTCTGTGGAATGTCATATGTGATTTATTTTGTACAGTGTACATTTCATCTTAACAAAAACAAGAAGTTAAAGTTTTGCCCACTATAAGTCCCTAAAGTTTTCTTTGCTCTGTTTACCAAGCACTCTGTTCCTCCTAAAAGGGATAAAAATCAGAGAACAAAACTGACAATGTAGATATAAAGATAGTAAGTTTGTTTTCTGTAGCACAGAGGCATAATCTAAAAAAGTGTGAAGATGCAAACAGAAGTATAGCATCCTCAACCTATAGATCTAATGTGCCTTTGAAAAGCTGGAGAAAAATCATGATGATGCTACCAGAACATAGCATAAGATTTTTTTTTTAAAAAAAGTCTCTGATTTGAAACTGACAAAATGGCTTGACAAGAAAATAGACCACAATATTCTTAGTCAATGAACTCATTTCTTTAAAATGCTTTAGTATTGCTTTACTGGAATATTTACTGGAATCACAATGTATTATTTATTCTTCCTTCAAGAACTGCTCTATAAACTTGGTGAAGAAGACGAGGTCAACCACAGTACTCCAAAGAAGAATGTGAAAGAAATATCAGCACTGACATTACAGAAGGTATCCTAATCTGTAAGATATTGAGCTCCACATGTTAAATCTCAATTTCAGTGTAAGGGATCATATATTAAAAGACAACATTGATGAATATGAGCCATGTGTTATTTTTTTTAATTACCACTCATAACTCAAAATAACTCTTGTCAAAATTGTGTCAGAAATCAATGCTCTATAGTTGGCTCCATTCAAGCTAATGGTTTGTGCAGAAAAACAAATGTGCACTTTCTCAGTCGGATTATTCTTACTCTTATTCTAAATATACAGTTTTATGAATATAAAGTGTGTCTTACTTTAAAGATGGAAATCATTGCATAGGTTTGTATTTATTTTGCACTGTATTAACAAATAATTAGGATCAGATCTTGAAAATCTGAGTGTCCAGGAAAAAAAGAGGAAAGAAAAAGATATGTCATTCCCTTCCCTTTTATTAGATTTTCACATCACTATAAGAGGTACAGTGCGTTTTAACCTATATTTTATTTCCTTTACAAATAATCCTGAAAAAAAAATTCTGCATATCATCCCTACTTCTTGAATGATTTAATGTAGGTTTTTTAAAAAATATGCCAGAATAGAATAGAGACGATCTTACATGGTAAAATAATAAGAACAACAACATCCCAGATTTGATGAGAAAGACAAAAAAGTCTTGAGAGTGAACACTATCAGCATGAACAAAATCACTGTCATTCAATTGGTAGCTTTCCTCGGAACAACTTACATCCTGTGATGAAACCTCTAACACCATCAAACAACAACATCTGCCTTTCCTAGGTCCTTGGGAGATCTCGATAGGTAAATAAAAAATGCCAAATCCAGTTTAAATATCTGGCTGACTATGCAACCAACCACAATAACACACATACATACACATACACACATATACACTTTTATGCACATACACAGATATATACACACACGCACAAACATACACACATACACACACAGATACATAGATCAAGTCAAGGCAGTAAACCTAGTATTCTTGCCTCCTATTTGTTCTGTCACTTAGGAAGTGGCTGGCTTAAAGTCACTCATCCAGCTAATGAGTTTAGCTGTGTCCATTTATTTTTATATTTGTAAAATAGCTTGTAAGTAAAGTAGTTTTTAGCAGATCAGGGGATTGTATATATTGCCATATTTCTAGGTAATGAAGGTTCTCATCTCATTATTACTAAATGACAAACATATTAAAGTAATAACTGAGAACAAGAAATGCTCACATTCATTTATCTTAAGATAGAGTGAGTAATGGAAAACAAATTGAGTGATAGAGGATGTCGTATCTATCACCCATGGGATAGAAGGAGTTTATGATATATAATTTTAATGACATAACTGTCAAGAATGGTTTGGCCTAATACAGGAACCTCTGATGATGTCTTTCCCAAACTATTGGATTATAGTAGGAAGTAATAGC
>NW_015387732.1:83602-165456 GCF_001527695.2 Protobothrops mucrosquamatus | reverse complement strand
ACATTCATTTATCTTAAGATAGAGTGAGTAATGGAAAACAAATTGAGTGATAGAGGATGTCGTATCTATCACCCATGGGATAGAAGGAGTTTATGATATATAATTTTAATGACATAACTGTCAAGAATGGTTTGGCCTAATACAGGAACCTCTGATGATGTCTTTCCCAAACTATTGGATTATAGTAGGAAGTAATAGCCCTAATAATTCCTTCTAGAGCAATTTCTAATTGAAATTCTGGAGTGAAGAACTTTTAGTTATGGTATTTTCTACCTAAGATATAAATTTTCTTTTCTTACACAGCAATCAATCTCAGTGCTGGAGTTACTTAAGCCCAAATTCAAAAATGTGCTTACAATAGAGCAGTGATGGCGAACCTTTTAGAGACCGAGTGCCCAAACTGCAACCCAAAACCCACTTATGTATCGTCGGGTGCCAGGTGGGCATAGCCCATTGGGTGGGTGTGGCCCATTGGGTGGGCGTGGCTGCAGTGGTAACGGCAGACTGGATAGGACTAAAAAGTTCAATCAATCAATTCCAACTTTGCGAGATCTTTTTTTTCCTGCGAGAAGTTGAAATTGATTGATTGAACCTTTTTTTTTTTTTGCACACGGTGGTGGAGGCCTAAAGCGAAAAGGTTTTATAAAACCCAGCTGAAGGCCTAGGACTGGGGCGACGGCACGTGTGCCCACAGAGAGGGCTCTGCGTGCCATACATTCGCCACCACAGAAATAGAGGCTCAAAGATACATTTGGTTATTGTGTTTACTTGTGATTGTTTTTTATGATTGAAAAAATAAATAAAATTTCTTAAAAAAAAAAAAAGATACATTGATATAACACTTATTAATTGAAAATTACGTTTGTCCTTATTTATGAAGAAGAAATCTATAACAAGGACACTCGTATTGTCAAAATGGACCATACCATTGAAGACGTAGTGGTCAAAATCATGACATAAGTAATAAATACAAAACCATATTATAAAGAAAAAAGTTGGTGGGTTTTTACCATTTCCATCAGCAGAAATATGTCGTTAACTTAGGTTTTAATCTATTGCTAAATGAGACCATTGTTAAGTGAGTTTTGCCCCACTTTATGAGCTTTCTTGCCACAGTTGTTAAGTGAATCACTGCAGTTATTAAGTTAGTAACATGGTTGTTAAATGAATCTGGCTTCCCCATTGACTTTGCTTGTCAGAAGGTTGCAAAAGATGATCGATGACCCCAGGACACTGCAACCATCATAAATATGAGTCAGTTGCCAAATGTCTGGATTTTTATCACGTGACTATGAGGTTGCTGTAACAGTTATAAGTATGAATAACAGTCATAAGTCACTTTTTAAAGTGCTGTTGTAACTTTGAACAGTCACTAAATGAACTGTTGTAAGTGGAGGATTACCAGTATTTCATTATAAAAAACTGAAATACAGAGTGTCAACAGCAAACTTGTTTTAAATCATGATACAAAATCAAAGCCAAAATTGTAGTCTGGACTACTATATAATTATTTTTTTAAAAAAAGTTGATTAACTACTGAGAAATCACTGAAGTTATAAATAGGCATTGTTTTGTTTCATATCACTTTTGTGTCACTGTGTAAGGAATTTTAATTTATTTTATGACATATCCTTTTTTAACAGATGTATTATTGCAATACAAATGCCTTCCTCCTCATTACTGCGAAGTTATTTTTTCCATTTGTTATTTGAAATAGTTGTCCTGGATAGAATTTTATTTCCAGAGATTATATAGGATATTAAGTCATAATGAAAAAAACCAGCCTCTACGTAAAACATTAAAAGTGATTTTTTTTCTATTGTATTCAGATTTCACAATTGGAAAGAAGAATAATGGGCTTTGAAAAAGAATCCAAGAAGCTGAAGGAAATTAATAAAGGGTTAGTTAAGGATAAAAGTGACCTGAAACTATTGCTTAAAAAGCATACAGACGTTGCAGAAGACAGAGAAAAAGAGCTGAAGATACTTGTGGAAAAGATCACAGAAGGAAAGAAGGACAAAGCTAAGCTCCAGTTAATAATAGATGGATTGGAAAAAGAGATCACGTCTCTGAAGAGGCAAGTGGCAGAAGGAAATTTATTGAAAAATGAAAACGTGGATTTGCTGATTCAAGTGAAACAACTGCAAAGCTTACTGAGCAAAACAAAAATGGTTGACTCCAAAACCACAGTGGAAGCAGCTTGTGGACAGTGTAGTTGTAAGAATACAGGTGCCAGTGTTAAACTGAAAACAGGAAAGAAAAAGAACTTGGTGGAACATCAATCTCTTTGCAATCAGTCCATCAAGGATATGAGTGGTGCACTTGAGAACTTCAGTAAGGACGGCTGGGAAGATATGAGTGAAAGCAGGTACAGCTCTCATTAACTTAGCTCGGTAGAAGGGACACTGTGCATATGCAAAACACTAGCAAATAGAAACTGAATTTCAACTACTGTCGATTTGATATGCAGAAAAAATACTGTCAGAGTCTTTGAAATATCTTGGGAGGTCTTGTTCTGAGTTTATTGACTGAAATTTGCATGCAAAATTAGCCACAACTGCACGAGTATTTGAATAGGTGCCAGGAAACCCAAAAGAAGGCAATGCTTGATTTCTTCTAGTGATGCTATTTTCATGTAGCCATGAGGCTTGAAATTGACAGTTTGGCAGGTTGATTTAATTTGCTGGCCCTTTGCATATTCACTTCTGACAGCTAAGGATTCCCAAGCAAACCCATGAAGTCAGTTTAGTTATCTTGTGACATGCCGACCCAGGAGGAGAAACACTTTTCCCCTTAATTTGGTTAGATAAATTTTGAATGACCCATTTCAACTTGCTACCAGATGTCTACAAGCTGTTTTGTGTCCTTTAAATTAAGGACCTTCCACACTAATTATTTCATGTATGTTTCATGCACAGTCATTGTACTAAGTGTAATTGAATGATTGTTGAAAATTAGTTCTGTAACCATAAGTAGAACTGCATAGGTTCCTTAGATCCCACAACATAACAAAAGTTATTTCTAAGACTGAAATCATGTGTTTTATAGTGATTTCATAAACTATGAACGCAAAGTTTCTTACCTTTTGCTTTATTCTACTTTATATACATAATTCAGAGACAATCAGAAATATTGTTCAGGCAGGCCTTGTGCTGAACTTTTTAATTGTTGGATTGATATTCTGCCTTTTTTTCAAGGGTCAAAGTATGTATGTATGTATGAATACAGATTTATGGATTTAAAAAAACAACTCTGCCAAAGTCAGATAACTTTCAACAGTTTACAGGCTCATCTAGTACATTAAAATAACTGAAATAATAGCTTTTCTTTGCAAAAACTCTAGCAGATAGATTTTCCTAAAAATGACTGATTTTTCCAAAATCCCCCAGTGAGCTTCTACAGTTGATGGTGGACTTTCATCTGGGTTTCCCTGGTAGTAGTCCAGCATCCTAAACGGTATAGTATATCATTGACACTGTCCACTGTGTTATTTGCTAATTAATACTATTAATTAATAATCTCTAGAATATTTGATATGGTTTAGCTTTTACATAAGATAGAAAGAAATCTTACTAATTCTCATTTGTAGAACTTTAAATGTTGTATATTACTCAAATTCAGCAATTTAAATTTATGAAAAATTGATTTGTACAATATTTGTTTTAAACAAATGATCTGGTTCATAGTTATCTTAGTGTGCACAATCATGAATAAACCATAATTGGTTTCAAATGGGTTTCCCCATAAGCTCCAGCTTATAGAAGAGTAGATATAAAAAATTCTGAATAATATAAGATCAGACACAATTGTTTGAAGATATTTTAGGTATGAATTACTAGCTCCACAACCATAAATTCTTTCTTTGCTATTGCAACTTATTTGTGGTTAGAGAAAACAGAAGTATGAAAATAATCCAAGTTAATGAAAGTAAGACTTAATCACTGACTTTACAATTGGAGCCTAAGTTCTTATTCTGTCAGCTTAATTAAGCTTTGAGTCCCCCATTAAAGCCAGTGGTAACTTGTGATTTAGGATTATTCAACGCTGAAGACTTTTTAAAATAACTATCACATCTGCTAAATATTAACACAATTGAGCAAGAGGTTCTTCATACCTCAAATTTCCTCATGGGAAATGCATATGGGATATGTCATACATCAAACAGATACTCTTTTATATAAAACGTTATCATAATAACTTAATAATATATTGCTTTCATGTACATTAATACTGCTCACCAAGAAAAGAACTAATAAAATGCAAATAGGAAGGGTACTATGTTGGTATTTATGTATGACTTTGAAATTTAGAAAATTTGAACGTATGTCTATAGTTATTTTTCACGATAAATAATATAATAGCAATAGCACTTAGACATATATACCGCTTTACAGCCCTCTCTAAGCAATTTACAGAGTCAGCCTTTTCCCCCCAACAATCTGGGTCCTCATTTTATCTACCTCCGAAGGATGAAAGGCTGAGTCAACTTTGAGTCGGTCAGAATCGAACTGCCAAACTGCTGACAGTTGGCAGTCAGCCGAATTAGCCTGCAATACTGCATTCTAACCACTGCGCCCCCACAGCTCTTTATATAATAAAACATAATATAATAAAAATTAATACAAACATAAAAAAATGATGAAAGAAAAAGATCCAGTGGTCCATTAAGTCTGCCTTTTGAGTTTTTTGTTTGTTTCCTTTTTAATTAATTATTTTTAATTATTATTTTTAATTTTAATTTAATTTTTGTTGGACGACAGACATGTGTTTATATCCCAAGCATGTTTAAAGTCAGTTACTGATGATTCACCCACTATCTCTGTTTGAAAGTTGCTTCTAAACTTCTACTACTGTTTCTGTGAAGTAATGCTTTCTAATGTTACTTTTGAGCTTCCCTCCTGTCAGTTGGAAATTATGCCCGTGTTCTTGATTTTTGCTTCATATTGAAAATACTGCCTTCTAGAACTTTATTCACAGCCTTAATCTATTTAAAGATTTCAGTCATGTCCTCTCTTTCCCTTCTGTCTTCCAGCCTGTACATATTCAGAAATATTTTGTCCCTCAAACCTTGCACCATTTTGTTCCCTATCTCTGGACTTGTTCAATCTTATCGATATGTTTTTTTTTAAAGTGACGTCTCTGTTTAGTCATTTAGCAATATCTGCTATAAGCACCCCTAAATCCTTTTCTTCTGTTGTTCTGTCTAACACTGTATCCCCAATACCGTACTCTGCCAGAGGATTCTTTTTCCCCAAGTGCATGATCTTACGTTTAGAAATATTGAGCTGTAGTTTCCATATTTTTGACCTATTTCCAACAATGTCAAATCATTTTTCTTTTATGAATATCCCCAGGAACATCATCTCTATGACCTTTGTATTATCAGCAAAAAGACAAATCTTACCTAGCAATCTCTCTGTTATATTACTTACAAACACATTCAACAGAATAGGACCTAGAACTGAGCCTTACAGTACATTGCTTGTGACAGGTCTCTGTTCAGACAGTGCCCCATTAACAGTCACATGCGCTTTTAAATGTTTTTTAATCCCTTTTTTCAGGAGTGGTTCCACTAACTTCACTACTACCAGTCTTAAGCTTAATGGCTTATGGTTTCCAACTTCTTCCCTAGCCCCCTTCTTGTGGATGGATGTAATATTAGCTGTTCGTCAGTCCTTGGGAACTTCACCTGTTAGAAGAGATTGGTTAAACAGAACAATTAATGGTCCAGCGAGCACACCTAGAATTTCTCTCAGGACTTTGGTGTGAATATGATCTGGACCTTTTGCTTTATTAAGCTTTAAGTGGGATAACTCATCTGCCATCCCCACCTCTAAAACCCCTGGAAAAGAAACTGCACTACAAGGGTACTATGATCCACCCTACCTGTTTTTGTTACCGGCATCTACTTCCGAGTAGACTGAACAGTCTTCTATTAAGATTTGCTTTAGCCAGATCTCCCTTAACATAAAAGTTTTAGTTTACATTTTTAATAGTTTTAGCCAGTTCCTCCTCTTTCTGTGCTTTAGCAGCACTAATGACTTGTTTGGCTTTCTCTATAGGTTCTTATACACCTGCCTATCAGCTACATTTCTGCTATTCTTATATCTGTTATACGCTGATTGTTTTCTCCTTTACTATCCTAGTAAATCCTAGCTTTTACTAATGGGCCTCACATGAAGACTAGTTGCCTCCAAGATGGCAGCTTTTATCAGCGTCCACCGAGCACTGACTCCTGTCACCCTTCAGGTTTATATTTTAGATAATCCCCCATTTTGGTAAAAATTTGTCTGGTTAAAGCCTAAACTTCAAGTTTAGTGTATGTTATATCGGCTTTAGTTTTAATGACAAACCAAAGGCATTGGTGATCACTGAAAACCAAGTTTTCCCCCATCAACTTCTAATATCCCATCCCCATTGGTCAAAACTAAATTTAGAATATAGTCCCCTCTTGTTGGGCATTTTACTAGCTGTTTTAGAGCCTCTAACACAGGACTGTTAATGCCTCTAACACAGGGGTGTCAAACTGCAGCCCGTGCCTACCCCAGCTCCGGCAATATAAAAAAAGTCACGATACGTCGCAACACATCACATGACACGGCGAGATTGACACCCATGCTCTAACATATCCTTGCTCCTGCTTGTAAATGCATTTGAAAGTTTTGTCATCTCTTGGTGTAGCAGATTGATGGTGTATTACCACTTACTTTTGAGATTATGGTCATGAGATGTTAGCTTGGGGCATGTTCTTTAAAGCTGGATATTCAATTTTATCCTCTGTACCTTGAAGAGAGATGTCATCCATAATGCCAAAATTTTATGAAATAGGTTAATTGTAATTGATAATATCTGCTGCTAATTTTCCTTTGGGATAAAGTGCTTCTAATTAGAAGCTTATTGTCAAGGGTATGCTGTAGACTATAGTCTATATGTCACTACCAGCTTGACTGACACAGCAATTATCATTAATGATCAGGGGCCTGATGCTCGTTTCAGGAAGCATAGTTTTTCAGCAGTCATTACTATAATCAATCCACCCAATCTAAACGTATCCTTCAGCTTTCTGTAGTTGAAGAAAAAGGAAAAATAAGAATTATTCTAAACCAGTGGTTCTCAACCTTTTTAATGCCGCGACCCCCAACCGGTCATAAGTCGAGGACTAAACCGGTCGTAAGTCGAGGACTAAACCGGTCGTAAGTCGAGGACTAAACCGGTCGTAAGTCGAGGACTAAACTGGTCGTAAGTCAAGGACTACCCAACTGGTCATAAGTCGAGGACTTTCCCTGCCCGGGAGCGCCGCGCATGCGTGGTTCCGCCCCCTGCACCAGCCGAGGCGTAGCTGTCAAGCGGCAGAGACGGAGCAGGCCGACCACCAGCTGGCCCAGCTCAAGGGAGGTAAGGCACCCGCCGGAAAAGGGGAAAAAATGGCGGACATCCTTGTTTGGTGATCCCGTGAAATGGTCGGTCGACCCCAAATGGGGTCGCGACCCATAGGTTGAGAACCGCTGTTCTAAATCTTCACTTCCTCCAAAATGAATTGTTTGCAGCCAGATTTCCCTATTGTGAAATTTCTTCTTTAGAGCCATCAGTGATATAGGTTTAAATGTTTATTGCTACCCGTGCTGAATTTTTTCATTGCCAAACTTGAATTGGTCCTAACAATGGATATTGTTCTGCGCAACATATATCCTGCAGGCATGGTCCATCTGAGTTTTTTTTTTAAAAGAAGCCAATAAATTCACTGTTGCTGTCCCCAAATTTTGCACTTATAAGCCTCCAATGCTCCTAGGCCTCATTGCCACCTCCAGTTCCAATGTTGTGGCTGCCTCACTAGCTGAACAGCTGATCAGTGAATCAAGTACTCCTGTATGGCCTGCAATATTTTTAATTTATTGGTGTCATCTCCTTCTCTACAAATCATAAAGCCTGTTATAGTACATATTAGGGAAGACTAACGTTCCATGGGAGAACCAGTTTGGTATGGCGGTTAAGGCATCAGGCTAGAAACTGGGAGATTAGTAAGTTCTAGTCCTGCCTTAGGCACAAAATCAGCTGAGTGGCCTTGGGCCAGTCACTCGCTCTCAGCCCTAGGAAGCAGTCAATGGCAAACCACTTCTGAAATCTTGCCAAGATAACAGCAGGTATTTGTCCACCCAGTAGACAGGAGTCAAGATACCTCTCAATTCCCCTCCATTCCCCTCAAAAAAACAACAACAAACAAACAAACTTCTGTGGTCTCTTTCTGATGGGGAGATTAGAGTTTAGAGGTTCTCTTTTCTTGAGCTCATTTCTTTCCTGCTTTCAAAATTCCAAGCATCCCCAGAATCTGAAGTGTTTTGCTTCTTATTACTCTGGCATTCCTCATAGAGAATTATAGTAGAAGGCTTGAACTAACATTAAGCTGTATTTGCTCCTTCCCTCCCTCATGTCTCCCACCAACCCCAGTATATGCTGCTTCATAAAGATAAGCTGAAACCTGATGATTCTTTTTTTTTCTAATTGCTTTCTGATTTTTAAGTTAATCGGCCCAGGCGTCTCCCTATATTTTTCCCTTAGTTGACTTGCATTACTTAATGCTAAGCTATTCAATTGCATGTCAGAGCATACTCTATAGCAGTGTTTCTCAACCTTGACAATTTTAAGGCATGTGGACTTCAACTCCCAGAATTCCACAGCCAGCAATGCTGGCTGTGGAATTCTGAGAGTTGAAGTCCACATGCCTTAAAATTGTCAAGGTTGAGAAACACTGCTCTATAGGAACTGTAGCTTCTTCTACGACTTTTCCCTATTCAATATGAATCTCCCTATTCAACATGTAAACATTGTGACAGTTTGATAATTTGTAAATGGTCACAGTTTCACTGTCACGTTAATTCAGTACTACCTTGATGTTTAGGCATGGATTGATGTATTGTTTGGAGCCATTCCCAGGAGCATACAGTACAGGATGCATCTCCTACAAAAAATGTCTTCAGCTATATAAGGTTCTCGATGAGGGTTCTGGATAAGTACTTTCCATATAAGTCTAAATGTACAGAAGTTATAGCAATGACTTTATTTGTTCTACAATTGATCAGCATAGACAATTAAATCTAAGACCAGTAAATCTTTTTTTTTTTTAATGCAATCTTCTTAGCGATTCTGAAATACTGAATTCTGAAAACCTGGAGACAAAAGCAGTACATCATATTACACTGACCAAAAAAAATGAACAGCAAGAACAAAATAAGGTCGTGAATAATAAAATAACTCCAATCAGCAAGTGTTTAGAAACTGAAAGCAAATTACATCAGAAAAAGGTAAGGTTTGAGTTACTTCAGTGCATTCACTTGTGTTGCATACAGACAGACAGACAGACAGACAGACATACATACATACATACATACGTGTGTGGGTGGGTGGGTGGGTGTGTACGTACACACACACACACACACACACACACACACACACACACTCATCTTGCCATTGGAGTGACTCTGGGCTTATAAAATGGTATAAAAAGATAAATATGAAATGATAAAAAGATAAATATAAAAACAGTTAAAATTTACAACACTAGTTACCTACTACCAGTGATCCAAAGTTTAAGTTTTGGTGCAGTTCACAACTGAAAAGGACTATGCCAGACTACATGAGAATAGTTGTCACTATCAGTTTTGAAAAGCATATTTGCAAACGACAGTTCACTAGCCGTTTTAACTTCCTTGAAAATCCATCTTTAAGCTAGCAATTTTGCAGTAGAGTAATCTTTTATATTTGAATCCAATAATTTTCCTTCTAGAAAATATTGGGTTTTTTTTTGAGATCCTTTATTCTGAGAACAGAACACTTTAAATAATGCAGGCATATCTTAATCTTTATATATGAACAAATACCTCTTTTAAGTTAGAGGATTGGTAACTAATTTGGGACTGCCATTTCAACAGCATTTCTAAAGATTTCCTTATAGATTAGTGAATGACTTAGGAACAGAGAACTTATGCCATTTGCATATTCCCATTGTTCTTCTAAAAGATATTAATAAATGGCAGGGGTTCAGATTGTGCAGCAATGTTATTTATATTACACTGACATGAGTTAAACTCTTATACAACTGTCAGCTGTTGTTCAGGTTGTATTATATACGTTCACATTTACAGTACTAAATGATCACTAAATCTAGTCTTAAGCATTTGCCTTCTGATGCAATACAATGTGGACCCAGCTCATACAAACATAAGTCATATGCAAGTATAATAATCCTATTAGAAATAACAATGTGAAAATTGACCTATATCGCATTTTGCAAAAGTATATATTACATACATACCGTTGTGTTATTCTCTAACTGAATAAACACCATTATGGAAACAGAAGAAAATTAAGTAATAAGCAAAAGAAATGGGGAAAAAGAAATAAGTAAGAGGAAACAATGAAATGCATATTACATAAATTCATTTCTATTGTTGCAAACCAGTCAGGATGCCATCTTTTTCATACAACACTTTCTACAGGATCTTTTATTCTTTAAAGTTTTGACTTACCTCTTTTTCAAGTACTCATGTTCATTTCTCATACCCTTTCAGATACATTTAATGCTCTAATCCCCCTGTAATTTTTGCCTTTGTACAAGGGGACAATAACAACATCCATCCAATTGTCAGATTCAGAATAAAATCTTTACACATGTCAAACAAAATATGGATATACTAAGCCAGTGGTTGTCAACCTATGGTCCTTGGACCCCAGGGGGGCATGATGTCATTGTAGGAGGGGGTCTATGAAGGCTTGAAGAAATGTTATGATTTAAACCTTGAGTTAAGTCTTGGTGGTCTGTGGCCACAAAAGATGTTTGCGAGGGTCTGTGGTGAAGAAAAGGTTGAGAACCATTGTACTAAGCAAATTGTATGTATATTTTAACATTTTCCCAGTTACCTTATCTATAGGATGCTGTAGCCTTATCATTTTCAGTTAATATCTTATATTACTCTACCCTGAATTAGGGATTACATGGTCGTAAAAAGGGAGGTTTTTTTAAATATTAACTGCTTACTGGTACTTTGTTTTAATTTTGTTTTCATAGTTTTTAAGTTTTTAATAATAACATTGATAATTGTTTTAGGTATTTATTAATTGTTTTGGCTTTGCTTTATTCCGTCCGGATTCACTTGTTTTGTGAGATGGACAGTTATATGAATTGGATTAACTAACAAACAATATTTGAATATTTAGACCAGTTAAGGAAAGTCAAGCATAACCATTGATATGAAAAAGTAGAATTCTAGAACAGTGATCCTTTAGTAATCACTCCAAGAAAATAATTTGGGTATAGTTTAGGGATAATGGAGCAATTTGTAATTGTGAGTCGAGGATCTAGTTTGGGGCTATCACTGCTGTGATGGTTTGTCTGGTGTTTGGTGAAGATCACAACATTATTCCAGACTAGAAAAAGGGATAATTTGGTCAGACAATTTAGGAATCTCTGTTCTAGGGGGAGCTAATACATATGAAGTGAATATTTCATTTCATTTCACACAGAAATAAAGACTTCATAACGTTTAACAATGGAATGGCAATTATTTGGGGAGGCTCCTCAGTATGACAACACAACATTGATAAGTTAAGGTCATAAGTGTGAGAAAGGTAGCATTTTTGTTTATTTATTGTTTTAGTTCCAAGATTTTAGGGTTAGCAATAAAGCAAAAAAAAATTTAACACACACATACACACACACACACACACACACACTGTGTGTATTTGGGGAAACATGTAAATCCTAGGAATATAATATTTTTTCTTGTGTTTGTAGAAAAGGAAAGGTGAATTAGTAATGACTGTCCAAAGGAAAAAGATTCTAAATTCGGCATTCAATCCTTACAAAGGTAAGAATACATAAAATCTTTTTGTAATAGCAAAATTATATTTACATTTGTGGATAGATAGCATCTGGATTGACAGCAGTCATCAATATAGCTCACAAATATCTAAAATAAAATAGATGCACCAGGATCATTATAATTTAAAGAAAAGAAATTTACTCTTCTCCTCAGGAGCAAGAAAATGAAGTCTTTTCATTAAGGTAATTTGATTTTATATTCCCTTATAGTAAGAAAAGGCAGTTTAAAGGCAGTCATCAGATGGTGTATTTGTCAGTACCCCCCTCCCTCTTTTTTATTTTTTAAAAAAATCTATAAGAAGGCAGTTGGTTGCTTATATTTTACTCCTTCTCTCTAATCCCTAGTAGTCAGGATTTTGAGACCAATTTCTTCAATGTGCACTAGCAGGGGTTTCAACATAACACCAGCTGGATAAAACAGACAATGTACTGTGGCTTAAAAAATGCCAAATTGAGACCTATAGTGGATACTGTATTTCAAATCTCTCTAACAGCATCAGAGAGGATATATCAACTGAATACATCAATAAGTAAAAAGAATTTCCTTAAAGTGGGATGGACTAGTTGCTGAGAGCATACCTGCTTTTATGTTTCTTAACCTTGTCTTAATATAAGTAGGTTTCTTTCTCTGCTGCCTTTATGTATTCTCAAAGCTATTTCCTTCATCACTCCAGACTTTATGGGCTATGCTCGTCACTCAGGATAGAAAGCAGATTTTTTTTAAGACTGCAAAATAAGTACTCGAACCGTTTTGCAATCTTAAAATTATAAAAAATTATTTGCAATTATTGTTACTGTTACTATATACACAAAAATGTGAAATCACAGCTGGCCATTCTTTTAGCTGGTATTGCCCTTTATATGCATCAAATTCTTCCCCAAGACTAGAATACTTTAATGTATTGGCATAGTATATGGATCCAAGCACTGTAGCCTTGTGTAATTGATAGATGGAAATTTTGTCAATGCTCATGTTTTCTAAGCGCTGTCCAAGATTTTTTGGTATGGCATCCAATGTACTGATAACTTCTGGGACCAGTTGTACAGTGAGCCAGATGTTTATACTGGATTTGGCATTTTTGTCCATCTGTTGAACCCTTCCCAAGGACCTGGGCCAGGCAGATATACTTATTCAATAATATTAAATAAAAGCACATGTTTCACTCACCTTAAAATTTAATGTCCTACTTCAACCTACTTCATCTTTTAGAAGAAGGCTTGGCAGTCTTTTAGGCTAAGGAGTATATCGATTTTCCCCCTCTTTTTTGATTAGATTTTTCACTAGGAGACTACAAAAAAATGCACAGAGTACTAACAAAATAGTTTGCAATGTAGTTACTAGTTTGTTTCTAATTCTGCTTTGGAAGCATAGCTAATACACTCCGGATGATATGATTAAGAGGAGCAAGTCATCGAAATGAAGCAAATTTACTGTTTTGGCTAGCAAAATATAATGTTTTTGCAATTTCGGCATCACGGCATATACCCTGGGAATTGTATAGTATATATTGTGTTTTGTAGCAGGAAAAACTTGGGTTTGGTTCTATTGGATGTTGCAAAGGACATTCAGCAGTCCTTTGCAACAGAAAAAAAGTCATTTCTTTGAAGCTAATTTAGTGTCAGATTAATAATTGGTCAATATTAAACTTTTAGTTAACAGAGAGAAGATAAGAAGTATCATGGTCCAGAAACCTGGCTGCTCCATGTCACTTTGGGGACGTATCACATCTTTACAGCAGCAGTTAGCTGTAGTTCAAAAATCAAAACGAACAGCAGTATTATCTTTTAAAAAGTCCAGGGAAGCAAACAAAAGATTAACATCCCAGTTGCATCTAACCAAACAGCAACTTCAGGCCAGCAAACAAACTGTTCAGGTAAAAATTTATTATAAAATATGAGAAAAATCTAATGTTTAGTGATGAAATGTACAGGATTATAATTATAAGCCTATCAGTTCCAAGCAAAGTTGAATATCACCCTATTACATACAGGATATATTATTTACTGAAATCATGCATATGGTTCACAAATCTGTCTGAACAGATCAGGATGATGCCTAATGCTTTTGACTATGAAGTGGCAAGATACGAAGATGAGAAGGCTGTAATTGGTTCTTTTCTCAAGCAATACGTATTTTGCTCTAAATGGTTTATTTTCGTGGATCAGTTTTATGAAAATAGAAATGGCAGCCATGGGGACAAGCTCACCTGATAATTGATGTAAAGAATTACATCACACTTACAGAAATTCTGAACTGCTGTAGAAGGACCACTGAAATGTCTGAATGCATTTATAATTATGGTACTTGCCCTGACTTTAGTAGGTGAACGTATTTTCATAAAAGATCAGCATTTTTACAGAAATAGCTAGTGTATATATTATTGTGTAAAAGTAAAATATTGAGGTTGTTATGTTATTATCTTCTACTGTGTAAAAAGAGTTAGATGTCAACTTTTTTGTTCTTTTTCCCTTTCTACCCCATATCTTTTCTTCCCTTTTTCCTTCGCCTAGTTTTCCATTACTTTTTTATTTTCCTTTGTATTTTATATTTTGTTAAACTAATAGAATTTGTAAACAAAAGATCAGCATTTTGTGCACTGGTTAGTTTGCATTTTTTCCCCCTGGTTAACCTCCACAACTCATAAAGACACATTATTTTTCTTGTTATATATGTGCTATAACATGGAATCAGCAAGTGCATTTATACACCTCCACCTTCAAATATAATTTGAATTGTTTCATGGCCTTAGTTTTTTAAACACATAGACAGATTTAGGAACACTATAAATGCACATGCGAAATAAAAACACTTTTGAAATGCACATTTATTGGTAGTTTAGAAAGCCATAGTCCAGTCAAAGAGACTTTCCATGTAGGAGCTGATTTCTACATAATACAGGCAATGTAAATGCAGTTGGACGTCCACATTACATTGATCATCCAGGACCCAATAAATGGATATACATTTCCCTCCATGGGAGTAGGAATTTGCATACCCATAGAGGGCCATGACATTCATGCAATTAATCAATTAGCTAAAATAGGACTCGAGTAAAAAAAAAAATACAGACTAATAATGTATGAAGTGCTTTCCCCTAAATTGAATTAAAGGATTCATCTTACATTCACTGATTCTGAAGGATTAACTTTATATTAATTGATAAGAATAGAAAAAAAAATTCTGTAGAAGGCAAAGGAATAAGCAAGAGATATAAACGATTGCAAACATTGCTGCTGCTGAAAAACATGGATAACTTTGAAGAATTACTTTAGAACCAGTCATTGCTTAGCTAGAGCAGGGCTTTTCAACCTTTTCACCCATTGTACCACTTTTAGGATATGGCAATATCCGGGTACCACCAGTCGCCTAGGACAGGGCTTTTCAACCTTTTCACCCATTGTACCATTTTTAGGATATGGCAATATCCGAGTACCACCAGTCACCTAGCAAGGTGACAAAAACATGATGACCAAAAAAAAAAACCACTGAAAAAAGTGATAAAGTACAGGTAATCCTTGACTTACTACAGTTCACTTAGTGACTATTCAAAGTTACAATGGCACTGAAAAAAGTGCCCTCCAAGCCACAGCCGAGCAAGACACCTGCCTGCCTGCCCGGCGGCGCTCTTCCTCCTGTCCGAGGTTTTCATTGTTGTGAGCATGTCTGTTGAGGATTGGCAGCGGGGTTGGGGTGGGGGGGGTGTTTGGTTTTTATTCCCCCTGTCTTCTGGGTGGTTGCAGCAGGTTTTGGTCACTTCACATGACCCTGGGACACTGTGACTGTCATAAATATGAATCAGTTGCCAAGCATCTGAATGTAAATCACAAGACCCTGGAGATGCTGCAACATTCCAGCTGATCGGTGCTTCTTCTGGGCTCAGCAGAAGCGCCAGGATCAGTGCTGCTTTCCAGCTGATTGGTGCTTCTTCAGGGCTCAGCAGAAGCACCAGGATCATCACCGAGCCGCAGCTGGAGCCTGGCGCTGATCCTGGAGCTTCCACTGAGCCCTGACAGCCCCGAAGAAGCACCAATCAGCTGGAAAGCGGCACTGATCCTGGCGCTTCCGCTGAGCCCTGACAGCCCTGCAGCTCCAGCTGTCTCTTGCTCAGGCTTGTGCGGTGCTGCCACCGGTTCAGCTCATTCCCCTCCCCCACTACCACTTTTCTAGGATGGTCGCGTACCACCTGCCAGGTGCCAATGTACCACAGGTGGTACCCGTACCACTGGTTGAAAAGCCCTGAGCTAGAGTAAACTGCCCAGTTCATTATTTAATCCTTAACACCTAAATAAGATTTTTCTTTTTGTTCTTTCCTTCCCTTTGCATATACCCCTTCTCCTCACTCTTCTCCCTCCTGTTTTATTCCTCCTTTTTTTGGCTGTTTGGCTGGAGGAAGCAGAATGTGTACATTTCTCTGTAACAGCAATTGTGTCTTAATATATGAGAATATTTGCTTGTGAGAGAGAATGATTGCTATATGTAGATGCAAGAACAGCTGATTCCATAAATATGGTAACTTTTTTTAGAGGCAAATAATTGTAATCAGCAGTTATTCATTAATTATGTTTTTTGTCTTGGATCTTCCCTTTTTGGAGTATTGTTTCTGGCATATATATGACACATGATACAAAAATAATATACCATACTTTTTTCTTGCGGGTATTACTAATAGATAAAAAAAGAAGCTACAACACATAAGAAACATTATTGCTGTCCAAGAAAAAGTAAATAATATAAAACAGATGTAAGAGTCCAGGCAAAATATCTAAATATGTGCCAATTCTGATTTTTTTTCAGCATCCAGTTTTAATTGAGGTGCTACAGGGCTTGGCTTTTTCTCTCCTTTTGTTTAATATCTACCTGAAACTTCTGGGTAACCTCATCAATTTGGGGTCAGGTATGATCAATATGCTGATGATATCCAATGATGCCTTTTGACCTTCAGCCAACAAACTGATGCTTTTAAAGTCATGCCCAAGTGCCTGGAAGCTAGGGAGGCTTGAACGGGAAGGAGTCGACTCAGGTTCTGTCCTGACAAGACAAAATGGTTATCTGTTTGATCCCGTCACCCCCACCTGCAGTCCTGGGGACATTCCATCTCTAGTCTTTAATTGGGTTGCACCACCCCATGTGAAACTAGTGCACACTCTAGAGATCCTCTTGGATTCACAGCAGACATGTCAAACACAAGGCCAGGGGGCCAGATGCGGCCCGCGAAGTGGTTTCATGTGGCCCGCAAAGCCATCCTGGAAACAGTGAGGAAATGGCCCCCTCTGCCTTGGCCCTGGCCCAGGCCGGCCGGGAGCCAATGTACAATTTTGTGGTGGCCATCTATGCTGAAACGCATTCAGTCTTAGCTCCACAAGGCCGTCTGGAAACAGTGAGGAACCAGCCCCTGCTGCGTCGGCCCCACCCCCACAGGCACCCTTGACGTGAATGATGTAGAGCTGGCCATGCCCTCCCAGTAGGCCACACCCACTCCATCCACGCCCACCCAGTAGGCCGCACCCACCCTGGCCGCACCCATTCGGCCCCCTGAGGGCAACCGCAATGCTGATGCAGCCCTCAATGAGATTGAGTTTGACACCCCTGGATTCACAGCTTCTGTGATAGCAGCTGTGGCCAAGGAGGTTCATCTGGTATGCCAGTTGTGACCCTTGTTGGATAGGGAGATCCTTAAGACAGTCCCTCATGCCTTGGTCACTCTAGATGGGGCTGCCCTTGAAGAAGATTGGGAAATTACAACTGGTCCAATCCAGCGTTGCAGGAAGATAGCATTTCGGGAAGTGTGTCATGATACGAGCATATACCTCTACTATTTTGCAAGCTCTAGCAGCTGCCAGTTGACTTCTGGCTGAAATTCAAGGTGCTGGTTATCATAGCTACTTGAGGGAATGCCTTTTCCCATGTTTTTCCACTGGTTTAGTGAGACCAGCTAGAGTGGAGACACGCCAGATCCCTTCAATCAAGTAGGATCACTTTGTGGGCCCCATGAAGCATGTTCTTGCGTTGTGGAATGCTATCTCTCTGGAGATCCATACTGCTCTTATCCCTTTCCACAAATGGTTAAATCCCTTTGATTGCTGCTCCTATCTTTCTATTAGCTATATTGTATTCTTTGGTAGTATAAGATTAGTTCTCAATTTAAGAGATGTTCTAGATTTTATTTAGATAGAAATATTATAGTATCTGCAACTTGAGTATTGGCAGATGTCCCTTGATTCCTATGTAGCTGTACTGATATAGATGTGTAGATGTTGATGAAAAGCTACAGACACGTATATTGTATATAGAAGCATTTAACGGTAACTACATTGTTTGTAGTAGAATTACAAAAGTCTATATTGTATTTATTTATGCAATTTCTATAGCCGCCTAACTTATTCAAGTGACTCTGAGCAGCCTAATCCTTTTACTGTAATTTTTTTTTTAACACAGCTTTATACTGCATGGCATGGCATTACATGTTGCAGTACCGCTTACTGCAAATTAAGAAATATGCTCTGCCATTCCTAAGACTCACGATGCATATTGATCTGAAGGACTTTGTATGTAAATGAAGAAGTTAAATTGTGCAAATGGTGTTTCAAAATCACAGAATTTGATATTGCTGTGAAGGAATGTGATATTTCTGAGATTCCTTTGAAAAATTTCATTACTGGCACAATCCAGGAAAAAAAATTTTTTTTAAAGGTTGTTGTCTTTCTCCGGCATTCCCCATGCCTAATGGCAGTGCTGTAATTTTCATCACCAGATGTCTGCTCAGATTAAAACATCCTCTGCTGTATGTACTAGAGTAATGACAATTATACATGGGTAAGATGTAACATTTGCACAGCAAAAACACATAGAGACACAAGGGATGTACAATTCAGTGCAAAACTGCCATATTGTAATTTAAATCAGTAATTATTGTCTTTTAAATGTAGCAACCCAATTATAAAAGCCCCACAACTACAAAGTTACCCAGAATCCTTTGCTATGGTTCCCATAGTGCTCTAGAAGTGGCATCATAGGAGTGATTCTATTGTTTTATGGGTTGCCTTTGACATCTGAAAAGGACTTAGTAGCAGAGCAAACCATCTTCATCTGAAGAGGGCAGGATTTAAAAAAAGGAACAGACTTTCAACCCACTAGGTAACTGTTTGCAGCTCCTTTGGGTAGCACTACACAAAAGTTGAAAGCAGTTCTTCAGGAGCATTCTTCCAGATGTGTAACTGTTCTCTTTCTTTTTAAAGTCTCTGTTTGATATTGCCATATTTCAACCTAAAGAATTCCTGCAATAGTACTTTAAAATCCACTGCAGGCACTTCTTGAACATTTCCAGCGTTGTTAGTAATTTGTAAAAGAAAATCTTTGCTACCTGATGCTTTCTTCATTTTACACTGAAAGACTTCTGAACATTTTAGAGTTAGCTGCTGCTTCAACTTGGCATAACTTTAAAAAAGATTCATGTCCTCAGTTTTTTTTAAATGCATCCTCAAAAAATAAAAATGCCATTATACTTATTTTTTCACTATTCTTCCAAATCAACTCAGTTTTACTGCTGTTGTTCAATTCCAAATTCCCTAAAATGTAGGTTGTAGGTTATGGAATTACAATAGAGCAGGCATCCTATCTGAGCTTTGACTAATCTCAGCAAGGTCAGAACTTGATAATACTAGATGACACACCACCAAGAAATACCAGGGCAGTAACCTAGACTGGAAAGTTCACAAATCATTCCAGAAGAACCCAGCATCAAATATTTCCATATTGTTGCCAAAACAGTTACAGGAATATGCTCCTGAAATCACCAGGAATCAGTTCTGAATAGTAAAACTCTTTTACCTTACATATGAAGCATCATTTCCTAAATCCATAGTCTGCTATTTAAATGAGTTTCTAATCCTAAATTTAAATAAGGATGAACTAAACCTGCTTTTGCTAGAACCACAGACCAGCTAAAACAGAAAAGAAGTGTTACTTCTGCCCAAAGATTTTTTTCCATAAGACTTCCCAAATATTCTATTCTGGGAGGAAAGCTTAACTTCACAAACAAGCAACATATTTTCAACTACCTTCTCTTATTGCTATCATTATTCTGATTATTATTACTCTGTTATTTTGCATGTACATTGAGCGCTTCTGCGCCGGGAACAAATTCCTTGTGTGTCTAATCACACTTGGCCAAATAAAGTATTCTGTTCTGTTCTCTTCTGTTCTGTTCTAGTTCTAGTTTTAGTTCTATTGGTTTTAAGGTTTGATTTTAACTTTCTCTGTTTTAGCTTAGATATAACTGTAAGCAGCTCAGAGTTATCCTATGGTAAGAGTTACCCTATGGTACCCTATGATAAGATGGGCGGCCAATACATTTTATAAATAAATAAAATAAATTCTATTTCATTAATTTAAGCTTTTTATCTGTAGTCTAAGTTGCAATCTTTCATATGATTTTTTATCTGTAGTCTAGGTTGCAATCTTTCATATGATAAGGTTGTCACTATATGGGCTTACTGGCCATTGCTTTGATCATCTGAAGGTTACACAATATGCTTTTAATAAATAGAGATGGTAGAGACCAGGGGTAGACAACCTTGGTTCTTTTATGACTCGTGGACTTCAACTCCCAGAATTTCTGAGCCAGCCAAGGTTGCCTACCCCTGGTATAGACAGAGTGGTGGGTAAAGGTAAGCACTGTAGCAGTCTGCTTTGGCACATTTTGGTCAATATCCCCCAAGTATCCCCCAACCAAAACCTAGTTATTACCGAAACATACTCAGGCTGGGCTTTTTAACCTTGAAAATACTTTGCAAGCCAATGTTCACTGTATCTTATCAACTACAATATTAAAAAAATCTTAAATTATCTGATAGTAACTAGGGCAGTGGTGGCGAACCTATGGCACGCGTGCCAGAGGTGGCACTCAGAGCCCTCTCTGTGGGCACGTGTGCCATGCCCCAGAGATGGCAACCATTCCTCTTCAACCAGCCGCCCGCTAACTCACCGAGGTCCCACGTGGCCAGATGCATCCCAGCACCGCTGGTTTCCCTTCCCCCCCACCCTGCCTCGCCTTGTCTCACCTCACCCCACAGGACGAGCCTCCTGCCCACTACCCCACCTGCCAGAGACCCCCTGGAACTCCCCCAATGCTGCCCGGACCCCACAGGTGTCCCTCCTCACAAGCAACATCGAGGTGACCTTGGCCACACCCAGCCAGTCTGCCATGACCACCAGAGCAACGCTCACCCAGTGGGCCACGCCCACCTGGCACCCAGTGATAAATAAGTGGGTTTTGGGTTGCAGTTTGGGCACTTGGTCTCTAAAAGGTTCGCCATCATTGAACTAGGGGAAAAAATCCTGTTACTAGGGGAAAAAATCCTGTAAAATAGTAGTTCCCCAGAACATTTAATACTATCTGTTTTTTTCTTTCACTAATTTACTATACTAAGTTCATCTAATTTCACAGGAGAAAAGTTTAAAGTTTCTAGCATTTCCATTGTGACTTAATTGTTTACACAATTTTAAAATCTATTTGATCATATATAGATGTAACGATTACCGTATCACTATGTTCCTTTGCATTTTTGACTCTTTAGTGTTTTGGCACTAAAAACATTTTCTGCCATTTTCTTGGGGTTGTATGTACTAAATTAGGTTCAGCTAGAGACTATTTGCAGAGATTCAGTCTTTAAGAATTATTCTTGTGTCAACTGTAATCAGCAAGCAGCTTGAAGATTTCCAAAAATATTCGGGATAGCAGGGAAAATGCACACAGCTACGTCCTGAACTCAACATGCAACTGCCCTACTTGGAACATTACCTACGAACATTTCCATAGGGAACATTATTTTTGAGACAAAGAATTTAAAAACAACTCTACCAAACAAGCATCAGTCATTTACCTATGTCCAAAATGATTCTCAGTCTCCAACCAAGTGCATAACTGACTTTTTTTTTAACTACCCGCTCTTCCTCTTTACTAACTCCAGTCAGTGTCAGCAGGGATGAAACCTATGCCTGCTGTTTTATTGACTAATGCACTCTCCAGTTCTCCATAGCTGTAGGAATTCAATTAAAAAAAACCAATTGTGGCATATTGGAACACTGTAGACTCAAGAACTTCATATAGTCCCAGTTTTGGGAGAGAACTTGATTTGATTGTGATTTGCTCTGTGTTTACAACATTTGAAGCAGATATTTCTAATTCCGGCTGTTTTGTGCACCCCTAATCAGAATACACGAGCTTTTACAGTTAGCCAACAGTTTTTAACAGCATTTTGAAGTGAAATATTATTGCACCAACTAGAAGACTGTACAGTATGCTTGTCTTCTTTCTATTCTCAACTTAGGACTATATTTGACTTCTGATATACATTTTGAGATAATAAAATATATAGAAAGGAATACTAGATTATGAATTGTAGACTTCTGCAGAAAATGTAAAGCTCTCAGAATCATATATTAAGAAAAAATAAGTTCTCCATCAATTTTAAAAATAAGAATGCTAATTAATTCCTTCTTGAAACAAGTTCTACATCAGTTTTAAAAGTAAGAATGCTAATTAATTACTTCTTCAAACAAGGAACTTTAAAAAAACTATTGTTTTTTGCTTTTGTTTCACCTACTGTTTTATTAAGTCCAATCAGTATTCACATTTTGGAAAACTAAGATCACTTTAAAATTCTGATTATATAGAATTTATGATTCAGATTTCAATGGAAAATGTAATGGTTCTCTTAAAGGAGCAAATTTTCCAGGCATGCTTTCATGAAATCTTTAAAATAGAATATAGCATTTAGATTTTTATTCCTATTCCCTTATTAAAGTCACCCAAGTTAGTAACCAATAAATATTGTAATCTCAGAAAATATTGAAGTACTTTGAGGTTTTCATACTGTCATATATTATCATTATAGATATTCATATTTAAGAAGCTACTTATTATTGCTAATTAAAAGATAGGGGAGCAATAACCAAGGAATTAGTGTATCAGATGGGCTATTAATATGTTCTGGATGGGGCTGATGTCCATTAGGACTTCTATTATTTGTAGGACAAAATTATATTTAGGGATACTATATTCATATAACCATTATCATCCCCCATTAGCAAATATTGTTAATCTTTTAATTACCAGGTAGCTTGGGATTTTATTTTACTGTTCTAATAGTTATAATACGAAAGTCGTTTGCACTCTTTTGTTTTAATAGCTGTCTTTTCAGATGTTTTACTGTATCTTGGTAGCCTGTGTGGAAGACAGTCCAAGTAGAGTACTCAGTACATATCCTGTATGTTGGATCCTCAAGGGCTATGGCTTTTGCCAGATGAAGCCTTTTTGATTTTGAGGCTGATGAAACGCAGTGCTGTTATTGATCTGTGCATGACATACCCTGTCTGTCTGCTGGCAGAGTGTAGCAACATTTATCCAGGAATTTGTGAAATGTCACTTGGATCATGTTTGTTAGATAAACTCTGTGAAAAGCAGAATCCAACCTAAGAACTGGACGTGACTGTCTTCTTTCTGTGTCCTGCTCTAGCTCAGCCAAATGACATTTGTTAATCCAGTGCTTATGTTTTTATATTAAGTTTTAGATAATTCAAAGAAGTACGATTGTCACTTGAAATGCTCTGGGAAATAACGTATTATTTTACCACTCTATTTTGAATAGAGTGCACATGGGATCAGAGTATGTTAACTCTGTTTAACTCTATTCTGTGATCTGAATAATACAAGTCAATAATTGTATATAAGGAAAAAAACAGGCATTGTTTTTCAACGAAACAAGAGNAAATGGAAAACAGATGGTAGCATTTCTCCCCCATTGAATGTTAGTGTAACATATTTGTGTGCCTGATATCTGAAGCATATGAATACTTAGGATGGCTGGTGTTAAATTTGTAATGAGTTGTAGGGATTGTAAAATTCCCTGACTGAGCATCATGTATGTTTTTCATGAGACTTGTAATTCTAAGATATGGTAAATAGTGGCTAAAAGTAAGATTTCCTTTGACTTCAGCTCAACTGCTGGTGGCTTTATGGTCATGTCCACATAAATTTCGTGGTAATAATAGAGAAGTGCTTTACCATGGCTTTGTTTCAGGTTACATTTTTTTTAACTAAACAGTTTTTTTCAACTTCCTTTATAGTTCTGGATTTTTCAGATATGAGTTTTTCTCAGTCTTGCCTTGAGATGCCAGAAACTTTCTCAGTCTTGCCTTGAGATGCCAGAAATCTTATATATGCAAAGCATGTGCTCACTTTATTCAAGTGATATCTTATTTTTCAAATATGACATTGATAATAGAATCAGTCTTCTGTCAGTGTTGTTTCTGCCCACTAAATAATCATAATTTGCCTTCTATCAAGAGAATAAAGAAATTAGTGTAAAAGTTAATTTCCATGCCTTAGGCCTGATCAATGCTCTAGGCAGATGTCATTCTTGCTAGTGAGAAATAAGCCCCAAGTGTTAATTTTGTTCACGCACAATCTTTTTTTTAAAATAGATTTTTGAATAGACTGTTGCTTGAGTAGTTCTGCCTTGTAAGAAATAGCTTTTCAGAAGTGATTCTAGAATTTTTTGTTTTAAATATATATTGTAGCTTCATTTGAGTTTCTGTTGTATGACTATTCATAGCTTACTCTTTGTAAGCACTGCTGGTTTGTTTCTAGGTAGGAAGAATTTAATAGCCATGGGACTCGTGACAGAATAAGGATCAGCAACTTTTTCAAGCTAGGTACAACATAAGGATGTTTTTCCTTCCCTCATGTAATAGTTTTTAAATGCCCCAAATTATTGAATTGACATTATTTTGGTATTCTTGCTAGAAGTCTCATTAATTTCATAGATCAAATATTTTCTAGAGGAGAGGTGTCAAACTGACGGCCTGCAGGCTGGATACATCATGGCAAAACTGCGCCCACCCCATTGCTGGCAAAGGGAAAAAAGTCAAGATACGTGACATTGTGAGTTTGACACCCCTGTTCTAGAGCTTGAAAAGCCCTAAAGACATGTAGGGCAGGGGAGGCACACACCAAGTGATCCTTCTGCTGCCCCCGCCTGTCCGTACCACTCTCCACTCCTGAAGGGCGCATTCCGCCGGCATTGCCGCCGCCTCCTGAGTGTCTGCCCTGGGAAGCCCTGTAAGCTGTTATGGCTGTGAGCAACCAGGTAGTGGGACGAAGTGGGTAGCTGGCCACGCAGCACATCCGGCAGGGGCTGGCCTGGTGGTAGCAGTGCTCCCACTCACCTGCGCTGTGCGGGCTTCGCAGCCCCAGAGTGCACTGGCCAAGGGGCCGGTGGGCTATGGCTGCTGCCAGATATCTTCGTCCCATGTGCGCTTGCCGCCTCCTGGAAAAATAAGACATCCCCCCAAAATAAGCCCTAATGGGTCTTTTGGACCAAAAATAAATATAAGACCCGATCTTATTTTCGAGGAAACACGGTAGCTATCATGCCCTTTACTTTTTCACTTCCACACTCAATTTTAGTTTCCACCACTTATTGAATTTAATATCTTGTTAGTTAAAACAGTGGAAGGGCCGTTGGGTCTTATGAGGTGAGTTGGGCTGAGAGAGAGTGACTTGCCCAAGGTCATCATGCTGGCTTTCATGGTTAAGGCAGGATTAGAACTCATAAACTATTACTTTCTAGCCTGGTGCTTTAACTACTANAAATCAAGAGAGTAAAGATGATCTTACCATACAAACTCAGTGGAGAAAATACCATAAAAGCAATTAACACCTGGGCAATTCCAGCCATTGGATATACAACTAGACTCAAGCAGAACTAAAAACCCTGGATAGGAAAATCAGAAAAATAATGACAATAAATCATGCCCTTTATCCTTTCAGCAATCTTGACAGACTTCACTTAGCAAGGAAAATAGGTGGGCATGGACTGTTGCAAGTACATCAGATGGTCGAAGAAGAAAAAAGGACATGGAAGGACAGTAAAGAAGATGCACTGAAGTTTGTATAACAGGAAGGCTTACTGCGTATTGGAGAGACCAAACTGGCCTACAAGAAAGACCAAATGGAGAACAGAAAAAAGATATGGGAAGACCAAGTATTGCATGACCAATACATTAAAACAATAACAGGGAAAACAGATAATAACAAGATCTGGCAATGACTAAGAGCAGGAAGGCTGAAAAAAGAGAGAGGGGGGCTAATTCTGGCTGCATAAGACCAAAGCTTAAGAACAAATTCATATACAAAGCTAGAATTAAGACAGCAACAGAAGCAAGTGCTGCCTCTGCAAAGAAGCTGAAACAGTGGACCACCTTGTTAGGTGCTGCAAGAGGATTGCACAGTCTGTCTACAAATAATGGCATGACAAAGTAACAACAATGGTGCTTTGGAAGATTTGCAAGAACTGGTGGGACCATAAAATAGAGAAAATCATAAATAATGAAGATGCTAAAGTGCTCTGGAATTCAAACCCACAGGCACATAATACCCCAGACTTAACGATTGTTGATAAAAAAGATTTTAAAAAGTCTGGATAGTGAACGTGGCAGTGCCTGGAGGCAGCAGAATAGAAAAGGAAGAACTGGAGGAGATAACAAAATAGAAAGACCTGCAAATAGAAATAAACTGAATGTGGCAAAAGAAAGCAAAGGTAATAGCAACAATAATAGGCACCTCAGGTACAATCCCAAAACAACTGGAGCACTACTTGAACACAATTGGCATTGACAAATTCACCATCAGTCAATTGCAAAGGGCAACTTTATTTGGAACAGCTTACATCCTATGATAATACCTCTAACACCATTAAACATCAACATCTGCCTGTCCCAGGTTCTTGGGAAAGATTTGATTGGTGGTTAAAAATGCCAGATCCAATCTGAAGATCTGGCTTATTGTGCAATGAAAAACAATGCATGTTAACAAAATCACCTTCAGTCAATTGCAAAATGGCAGCTTTACTAGGAGTAGTTTACATCCTGTAATGATACCTTAAACACCAACACACAACAACACATGCCTATCTCAGATCCTTGAAAAAAACTCACTAGGTGGATAAAAATGACTAATCTAATCTAAACTGGCTGACTATGCAACAAACCATAATAATTATTATAATTGTATCACAAATAATAATGTATTATTTTACAATTATAGATTTTAGCCAACAAAATTATTTAATGGTCTTACATGAACCAGAAATGTCACCTCTCTGGAAGTACTATGAAAACAAATGTTAGCTTCACTTACCAAAAATCTCTGAAGTTGTGGGATCGTTTATTCAATCCGACACAACATGAATCCATTTTTCTTATCTCTATAATAGAAATATAGGGCAAGTTCAAACAATGTCTAAGTTTAAGCATAATTATGGACATTTTCTACAAAACAGATGATAGAGACCAATCCCTTTCAACTCCGCAAGCCTAGATGTTTGGTTTACTCAGAGATATAATACAAGAAACTCCATATATCAAATACATTTTATTCTAATTAAATCCTAATCTGTAAATGAATACTTTTCCCCCCAAAAAAGTATACTCAAACTTAAACCAAAAATAAAATATATGTTTCACAGTCATATATATCTTTGGAAAAAAGTTAACAGACTGTGACAGATATTGTAATTCAACAATATTGTGGAAACATAGTAGGAGTTCTGTTTAGTCAATATACAATTCTTGATGAATTCAGTAGATAATAGAAGAGCTAGCAGATGTATGAGCAGGCTGACTGAATTTAGTGTAAACAGCATGCATTATTCCAAAACCTCTCTAGATGACTAGCAGCAAGATAGAACAGCAGCTGTAGGTGTAGAAAATGCCAATTCCTTTTCTGTTGATATATTTTAATACTGATTCTCAGAAGATTATAATTACCTGTTTATGCTCTTTGCATGTCCAGAAGCAATAGAAGAACCATAATTAAAGTATTAGAATTTAAATCAGGGCAAAACCTTTTATTGAATAAGAATATGTTTAAAACCAAAATACTTTATACAGCAATGCCTGTTCAATAGCCCTACTACCAAATGCCATTATCTTTAATAGTCTCACTATTTAATCCAAATAAATTATTTTACCAAACGTTATTTCCAGTAAAGATAATGTTAGTTCTAATATATACCTTTTAAGTAGATTGTGCTGCTGTCCAAATATTTTTATTCCAAACTTCACTGGAAATGTTTAATCAAATAGCACCTTTGGCCTTAAAAAGAATCCTATGAAAATGGCAGGTTGCAGAATTTTCTTTCATGTCTTTTTAGCTAGTAGGCATGTTTACATAACAATGTAAGAAAATCGTGAATTTGTTATGTTTCCATTGGTTTCAATTGACCTAGGTCTTCACTGAAGATGTATGCGCTGAATGTGCATGCACCTGTATGAATTATGAGTGGATCCATATGAATAAATATGAATCATATGAATTCATGAGTCCATGTGAATCATCATTGGAATTTTATATGCAGTAGACCCACTAGCAAAGTTAAATTTCATGTTTTTCTTTCATTCAATCATGTCTGATTTTCAGAGACTGCCAGGAGAAGTCCCTGCAGTTTTCTTGGCAAGGATTTTCAGACGTGGTTTGCCCTTACCTCCTTCCTAAGGCTGAGAAAACTGCCTAGGTGAGTTGCCCAGAGTCACCCAGCTGATTTCATGGCCAAGATTGGACTAGAATCCATGGTCTCCCAGTTTCTAGAACTAATGCCTTAATCATTACATCTAACTGATTCTCAAATGTCATGTATTATCTAAATATAATTTTATTGTAAATGTTAAAGTTACATAGAATCATGTTTATAAAATTGTTTTTCCCCCTATAAATAGTTTAAAGCGACCACTGAATAAGTCTTCTCATGCAAATCAATACATATGATGCTACATAAAGTATTAATGGATAGAAATAAGTATATAGTCTATACTTTGGACTGATCACATGTTATGCAAATAGTCCAACATTGTAACATTTTCCACTTTGAATAAAACATATTAGTTGTTCAGCTTTTAATATAAATGCTTGGTTTAGTACGTTATTCTGCTTGAATTCAGAATGTCTTTGTTAAGAAGTTGAATGCATGTGTACCACCTGACCTGTGATAAACTAGTCCAATAAAATCAGTGTGTAATTTTTTAAAATCACAAGAATGATGAAGTGCAGGTAGTCCTTGAGTTATGATCATAATTGAGCCTGGCAACTGTGGTTGTAAGTCATGACAGTGCTTATAACTACAATTGATTTTATGACCTTTTTGCATTGGTTGTTAAGCAAACCCAGTGTTCACTATTGGTCAGTTTTTGGTAGACCAGAAGTAAGCATCAGTTTCTGGTAAAATCATCATAAATTATAACCACATGACCATGGGTTACTGCAAATAGCCATAAACATAGGCCAGTTGCCAAGTGCCCAAAATGTGGTCACATGACTGTGGAGAGCCCCTGATCTCGGAACTTCAAAACTTGGTCATAAGTAGCTTTTGTTACTAAATAATTAGT
Organism: Protobothrops mucrosquamatus; assembly: GCF_001527695.2. Classification (NCBI taxonomy): domain Eukaryota; kingdom Metazoa; phylum Chordata; class Lepidosauria; order Squamata; family Viperidae; genus Protobothrops; species Protobothrops mucrosquamatus. Next base: position 136,138 of record NW_015387732.1, on the reverse strand, counting down.
CATAAGTCAAGAACTATCTGTAATTGATGAAAACTACTAAGAGTCAAACAACAAATCTAATAAATGGAGTAAAACCCTGGGCAAATATTACTTTTCAGGAGATTTTCATCTCCTTATTTCACCATTAAGTATACTTGAACCTATAGTTCTCTGCCTAGTTTGTGCTTTTGCAATATCTAATTGGGAATTTTCAGAAGGATTTTTTTTAACTCCTCTGAGTGTGCTATCATTTTGTCTAATTGTTGATGTCAAATTATACATTATAAGCATCTTTAAAATAATATTATTGTCGGCTTCTTGGACTCTTTCACCGGTGTATCATTAAAATCTTGGTGGCTTTCTGCTGAGTACAAACTAGTAAAATATTGTTGTAACTATTCTAAAATTAAAGCAAATATTACACATTTCATTTTCTAATCCATTCTGATACGCTGTTTCTGTGAAATAAACTATTCTTGTCCATTGTCAATCAAATTCAATAAGCCTGAGTTTGTGTGCATGCTATTCATTTGAACTAAATATCTAACAAGCCTCATCTGCTAATTAGAATTAACATTTATGTTGCTAAATGAGAAGCATTTTGGCTGCAGTGTAAGGTGGTAAGTCCTACCCGATGGAATAAACAACTAACATCTGTTACCTTGTCCTGCTCCAACTTGGCTTTTACAAGTAAAGTGCATCACTTTCAGGGTCAAGGTTATGGAATTTGTGGTTCCCTGGCTGTGGTATGTAGATGAGGAAGGGAAGAAACAATAGCATAAAAACAAGCCAAACAGACATTGTGCAGTGCATATGCTTTGCTTTAACCTTTACAAGTCTTATAAAACTGATACAAGACAAAACATGATATTCTCTGGAATTTTTCAGTAGAATAGGTATATAAATTTATTCTGACAGCCATTATAGCCAATCCAATGTAATCACAAAGTGGTTACATTGCATATCTCGACATTTTTCTACATATAGCACTAGTAGTATTAATACAGGCAGGATAATGCAGTATTGTTGCCATTGTTTATTACACCCCTTTTCTTTTACCTTGCAAAATAAATACCACGAACCAGTCTCCTATTTCTTTTTAGCTTTAAGTTTGTATTTTGCAACCAATAAATGCAGCCCACATTATTGCAATTTATGACAATATATGACGAATATTGTATTTTGTAAAGCTAAACTATAATAATATGGAATGGTGTTCCTAATTGAATATTGGATACAACTATTCTTATTATTTTTGTATCTGGAAAGCAGACCCTGACATCCAGCTTGACTGAATTGCAACGAGAAAAATCAGATTTGCAAGGAAAATTGGACCACCTGATCCAGACGACCAAAGGGAGAGAAGGGCTGTCTCTTCTAGCATCTGGCCATACTGGAATGGCACCAGCTACTCCTGTCAAGACTGTAGATTTGGAAATGAAGCAACTACAGTGTAAACTGAAGGTGAACATTTTATGCTATGAGATAGTTAGTAAATAGGCATCTTATTTATAATAGAGAATATCAGACATTTAGTGACTGAAAAGTGGATGAAAATTTAAACACATCTTGAGATATGAGATAACTTGGCTGTTAAATTCTTTTTAACAATTATAATTCAGTAGCTAAATGTTAATATTGAAAAAAATGTCATAAGTTTCAAATTTATGAATATCTTTGTTTGTTGGACGTATTTTAAGATCAGTTGCAGTAATCTAGTTTTTACAGTATAAATAGTCAAAGGTATTGCTTTTTGTAAAAATAACGCTTTACTTATTGCATGTGCTCTGAACGAAGAAATATATACTTTTTCATTATTGCTGGCTCTGAGAAAATTTCTCCTATCTTTGGCTACTGTCAAATAACTTTTGCTCAAGAAAAACATCTATGAAATGGCATCTTACTTGTGCTCTTTTAAGGCAAGTAAAAAGTTAAATGGTCACTTCCTGTCAGGAAGGCAGATGCTGAAAGCTAAGAGAATGTGGAGGAAGAAACTGAAATAAAAGAAGAAAATAGTCACTGAGGAGGAAAAAGCTGATAGAAGAACACAGGGAAATGAAGGAAAAAGATCAGTGTGTGTCTGTGTCTGTGTGTGTGTGTGTGTGTGTGTGTGTGTGTGCAGATATAATCCTTAAAAAAACACTGGTAAGGATTGTGAAAAAATAAACAATCACTTAGTAAGCACAAAGTTCCGTCCCTCTAAGTATAGTCCGTTTATATGCATACTTTGTGTTAGTTACATAATTTCATTTAAAAAAGAACAAGTATTAATTTGTAAATCCCTAAATAAAGGAGACACAGCTACAATAACCCTGGTATTACACACATTTAAGGTACTATGCTACAAGAAGAAGAGCTGACAAAGTGCATGGATAACATTAGCATAAAGATTATTATCATTTGGGTTGGTGGCAAGGAGATTTGTGTGTGTGTGTTCATTCCCAACAGAAGGAATTATGCTATTTCTGTTCAGATAAATTCAGTATTGTCACAGATGCCCTATATTTTATTTTCTCCACGTCTGTTTTGCCAACATCACTCCCAAGAAACTATCATTCCTGGAACAGATGTGTGCAAAATTATATCTAGAATTTCAAGGAATCTCTCAGATCAAATCAATGCTTGTAAAAATCGTTGTAGTTTTATTTACTTAAATTGCAATCCTGTGGTCCATAGGGCAGTGCCCCAGAAGGGTTATAAGAATTGAAAGAAGTGCATCCTTTGAGAGTGTATTATTTGGTCCTAGAAATATCATCTAAGTACAGTACCGAAGCTTCACCAGCCTGTCTCCTCCTATAACAGAACACTAGTATCAGAAAAAGTAAACAATAGATGTGCCAAGGTCAAGCTAGGGAACGTGCCCGGAGTTATTGTTAAAATTTTAGCTATTCTAGGTCAGTTTTAAATGGAATATTTAATCAATCAAAAGTGTTCCTGGGAGAAAGGTGGAAGTACATTTTTTTTTTGTTTTTATTCTATCGTACTACAATACTGCTAAGACCTTGGATTCATTGGAGGCCTTGACATACATCCAATGTGTTGGTTAATCTCACTGGAAAAAGCTGATAACATCAAAAGGAACAAACAAAGCATGTTCATGTAAGACACTAGATTTCATTGTGTTTTAGAACTGATAACAATCATGACTGTTAAGGAGTGCCTTGGCACATGCCAGATGCCACTTTTTCCGTGCTGTTCAGATGAGGCAACACCTATCCACATTGTGGTTACTTTCTGCCCTGATTAGTACAACACTTTCTACATCAGCTGCACTTGAATGTTTTCTGTAACATTTTAGTTGACACAAATTATCTAGGCTGCTAACTAGTAAGGATGGAAGGGGGCATATGATACATAGGCTGAAAGATTTGGATTTGCAGGATCCAATCTGGGTTGGTCTTCCGAGCTTTCAGACTCGTGCTGGAGCCCATCCTCAGAGAACTTCTCTCTACCAGAATTTGTGCTTTGGGTTAGAGAGAAGTTCCCTGAGATAGGCTCCAACACGAGACCAAAAGTTCAGAAGATTAAAATCTCTGGTCCCAGTGACTGACCCAGATTGGATCTTGCAACATTATCCTGGGATACGTATATTTGCTTTTATTTGTGTTCTGGATTTGGTTTCCAGTTGTTTACAGGGCCTAATGAATATGTTGGTATTGACTTAGGGTCTGACTGTTGAAGCAAACAATCCTTCTACAAATAGTTTCAGATGCTAAAATCATCAGAAAAGGTCCTTTTAAAGATCCCTCTGCTGTCAGAAACTCATCTTTCTGGCAGGTAGGTCTTTTATAGCACTTCTCCCAGGATGTGAAATGCTTGGGAGTTGCTCTTGACTTCTACTCTGTCAGGTTTCCTCTCTTTTGCCAAGCTTTTAATTACTGATTGATTTTAACATCTATTTTATTGTTAATTTTGATCTGTGTTTTTTAAAAAAATGTTTATATTCTTTTTTGGCTTTTTAAATTTTGGTATTTGCTTTGGATATTTGTCAGTATAGGAAGGCAGGGGATCAATCGAATGATATAAATTAAAAAATCTTAAAACTCAGTAACAGGAGAGAAAAAAACTTATTAATAAATGAGTGATAAAAAGTAAAGGAATGAAGACATTACATTATTAACAAGAAAAAAAATAAGTCTATAAAACTAGTCTCACTAATGAACTATTACAAAATTATGTTAAATTTTAATACACTAAACTATTCATTTGTTAACACATAAATTGTGTTAATTAAATTATAAAACCATTGAGCCAGTAGCATGAGAATATAGTACGTATGCACATGTTACCATATGGCTAATTCCGCTGATTACCGGCTGCCAGCAATTTGGAATTCGATTCTCACCAGCTCAGGGTTGACTCAGCCTTCCATCCTTCTGAGGTTGGTAAAATGAGGACCCAGATTGTTGGGGGCAATATGCTGACTGCTTAGAGAAGGCTGTAAAGCACTGTGAAGCGGTATATAAGTCTAAGTGCTATTGCTATTAAGATTTTGTTTGTTTGAACAAATTTAGATACTGCTCATCTCAATCTTGGAAATACTGAGGAAAAAAATGAAAAAGCAAACATTTAGTAATTAAGTTCTGAAAACAATCATTAAAATACTAAACATTCTAGTATTGCAATATTAAAATAATCTAGAGAGAGCATCTATTGCAGTTCTGTACAGTATTGCCTTATCTGGTCAACAGCCAACAAAAGTTTGCCATTTGTCAACTTAATATAGGGATCACAATCCTCAAGTAATATCTGTCATAAATTGATCAGAATTTTCAGAAAGTTTGGAGATAATCTTGTTCTTATATATGTCTCTCTAAAACAGAAGTATAAAAGAACGCATGACACGGAGCCCACCACTCTTGTTTCACAGGAGCAATGTTTTACAAAGGGGAATTTTCTTGTATCAGCTTTCCAAAATTGCTGACAAAAGAATATTGAAAAAGGCAAGACTGAAGATTGTGCAATATTTAAGAGTGAGCTTTTGTTATCATCCCACTTTCTTATGAACTAGGCCTGATTCTCAGCTGTTATGTTTACAGAAAGTGTGTGCAATCAAACTGCCAATCTCTATCAACAAACCTTTACCTTTTTCATTCTAAGATGGCGACCACAGAGGAAGCTTGGTTACATCATGGGAAGAGAAGTTGCTATTAAACTAAATTATCTTAGACTAAGACAAAACAGTAGGAGAAAAGGGAAAGAGGGAAAGATAAAATGAGAAAAATAAAAGAAAATTAAAAAAGACTGAAGAAGAGAAAAAGCTAAGGGCAGCACAACAATCAGCAGAGAGGAGAAACAGGAGAGCCAGTGAGATAGTGGAAAAGGAAGGAGAGCCAGTCAGGGAGAGAAGAGGAGAGCTTACTGTAAACCATCCAGGCAGCCCTGTTTGCTGAAGAAAGCAGAACACTGGCACGACCGACCAGCAAATGGGACCCACATGGCTGTGGAGCTGTTGGTGGCGGTGGTGGAACGCTGCAGCACAGTAGACCAGGGCCTACAGACAGCAGCAGACCAAGTGCTATGGATGGCAGTAGACCAGGGTCTACAGACAGTAGCAGACCAGGTGCTGCAGGCGGCAGTAGACCAGGAGCTGCAGACGGTAGACCAGGGCCTACAGACAGCAGCAGACCAGGTGCTGCAGATGGTGGCAGACCAGGGCCTACAGACAGCAACAGACCAAGTGCTATGGATAGTAGTAGACCAGGGCCTGCAGATGGCAAAAAACAAAAAGAGGGATTTTCAAACAACAAACTCATGGAACAGGTGACTGATAGTATTGTGGTATGCAATACATGTTCCATGTATGTGCTTATGCCCAAAGAACACCCAAACTTTACATGCATTAGATGTAAACTATGTAAACTACTGGAGGAAAAAGTAAGGAACTTAGAGGCAACTCTATCCAAGCCCCAATCTACGAAAGAAAGTGATACCCAAATCGAACCAATTAATGAACAAATAACTCCTAGAGGATTTGACCCTACTGATAAACCCTTGGAGGAAGACAAGTAGAGGTATATCACACATAGAAGGAAACACAATACTCAAAGAAAGAAGCAGCATACAACTAACAAACCCCTTCTTCCCAATCCAACTCAACCAAAACCAGCCCCACTAAAACTGAGCAATCAATTTCTCACCTTAGATGGAAACATTCAGACCCATAACCTCCCCCTCAAAGAAAACATGCAGATGCCTAGCAAAGAAACAACTTCAAATATTTCTAAAAAAGTCACTTCAAATATCCCTAAAAAAGTCACATCAACAAACACACCAGAGATAAACAGAAAAGCACCCCAGACTGCAGCCCCCCAAAAAGGAAGGCAAGTGTTGGTAATAGGAGATTCTATCCTCAAAGGAACGCTATCTTCTGTCTGCAGACCAGACATACAATCCAGGAAGGTATGTTGTCTCCCTGGAGCAAAAATCAAAGATGTGGCTGAGAACCTAACCAAAATAATTAGGCCTACTGATTACTATCCTTTCCTCCTCCTCCAATTGGGATGAATGACATGACAAAGAACCTGAGTACAATAGTGAGAGATTACAAATAAGTAGGCAATAAAGTTAAGCTAGAAGCACAAGTAGTGTTCTCAATGAAAGGTCAACACCCATTGAGGGGGGAAAAATTCTAGAAATAAACCACTGACTAAAGAGTTGGTGTCACCAAGAAAACTGGTTTCCTGGATCAGGGACTGCATTTTCTAAGTGAAGGACTCCTAGCAAGGGATGGGCTGCACCTCACGAAAACAGGGGAAAATGTACTCGGAAAAAGACTGGCCCAACTCATCAGGAGGGCTTTAAACTAAAATTGAGGAGGGAGGGTGACCAATCTTTAGACTCTCTAGGACCCAAAACCAATCATAAATCCCAAGAAAACAAATCAAACAATGAGGTAGGCAGAGATGAGAAAAAAGACAAACAACAATCAGGAGATGCAGGAAACATGCCCACGAACAGGCATAAAGGTCTTAAATGCTTATATACAAATGATCAAAGCTTGGGGAACAAACAGGGCGAACTAGAAGCAATAGTATATGAAGGAGGGTATGACATAATTGGCATTACAGAAACCTGGTGGGATGAAACCCATGAATGGAATGGGCTGGTGGATGGATACAAATTGTTCAAAAGAAACAGGTCTACAAAAACAGGAGGAGGAGTTTCACTATATGTAAGAGAATACTACATATCTACAGAAATGCACAAGATCCAAGATAAAATCTCTCCGGATTGTATATGGGTCAATATAAAAGAGAAAAAAAGTGACATTACCATAAGTGTATATTACAGGCCAGCCAACCAATCAGAAGAAATAGATGAACTCTTTGCCAACCAGCTAACAAATGTGTGTAGGAAGCATACCACAGTAGTAGTGGGAGACTTCAACTATCTAGATATCAACTGGTAGACAAACTCTGCAGCAAGCGGGAGATCAAAGAGATTCCTAACCGACAATTTTGTCATCCAAAAGGTGGAGGAGGGAACTAGATGTAAAGCCATACTGGACTTAATTCTAACTAATAGAGAAGAAATGATAGAGGGAGTTGAAGTTGCTGGTACCTTGGGCGAAAGTAACCACATCATACTGGAATTTAATATAACGCAAACACTAGCAACAGAAAACAATCCAACCAGTGTCTTGAACTCCAAAAGAACTGACTTTAACAAACACAGAGAGAACCTAGGAAAGATCCCATGGATGAAAATCCTAAAGGGGAAAACAATCCAAGAAGTGTGGGAAAATCTGAAAAATGTGATCATAAAAGCCTATATCAGCACATTACCACTGAAAAAGAAAAACAAGAAATTCAAGAAGAAACCAGCATGGCTGCACAAAGATCTCTCTGACAAACTGAATGACAAAAAGGACAAATACAAAAAATGGAAAGAGGGGCACATAACTAAGGCCGATTATCAGCAGACAGTCAGAACATGCAAAGATGAAGTCAGAAAAGCAAAGGCTCAGAACAAACAAAGACTTGCAACAGAAATGGATAGTAAAAAAAGTTTCTTCCAATATATTAACAACAATAAAAAAGTCAAGGGAACTGTAGGTCCACTAAAGAGAGAAGGTGGCAAGGAAATAACAGGCAACAGGGAGAAAGCAGAGCTGCTTAAGTCATACTTTGCATTAGTCTTCACACAAAAAGAAACTATAGCCCAACACGCAAAAAAAAAAAACCACTGCAAAAGACAAATTAGAAACAAAAATTAAAATAAGCAAGAAAATGGTAAGAGAACACCTATCCGACCTTGACAAATATAAATCACTGAGGCCTGTCAGATTACATCCCAGAGTTCTGAAGGAGCTGGCAAATGTTATCTCAGAACCATTGCACCACATCTTTCAAAAATCCTGGAGCACCGGGGAAGTACCTGAGGATTGGCAAAGGGCTGATGTGGTTCCCATCTTCAAGAAAAGAAGAAAAAAAACGGACCCAGGAAACTATGGACCAATCAGTTTAACATCAATACCTGGGAAGATCCTAGAAAAGATAATCAAAAAACAGATCTGCGAACAACTAGAAGCAAACAAAGTTATAACTAGTAGCTAGCATGGGTTCATTAAAAACAGATCATGCCAAACCAATCTTATTTCATTCTTTGACAAAGTGATTAAACTAGTAGACCAGCGAAATACTGTGGACATAGTATACTTAGACTTCAGTAAGGCATTTGATAAAGTAGACCACAACCTACTCCTTGGTAAGCTAGAAAAAGGTGGAATAGATAACATCATCACCAGATAGATCTGTAGCTAGCTGGCTGGCAAACCGTACCCAATGAATAGTCCTCAACAGAACTACATCCATATGGAGAGAAGTAAACAGTGGGGTATCACAAGGTTCCGTCTTAGACCCAGTACTCTTCAATATCTTCATCAATGACTTAAATGAGGGAATTGAAGGGGAACTCATCAAATTTGCAGATGACATCAAACTGGCAGCAGTAGCCAACACCCCAGAAGACAAACTCAGGATCCAAAAAGATCTTGACAAACTTGAACAATGGGCCCTATCCAACAAAATGAGTTTCAATGTGGAGAAAAGCAAAGTTTTACATTTAGGTAGGAAAAATCAAAGGTACAAGTACAGATTGGGCAAGGCCTGGCTTAAAAACAGTAACTGTGAAAGGGACCTTGGAGTCTTAGTGGACAATCACTTAACCATGAACCAGCAGTGTGCAGCAGCAGCCAGAAAAGCTAATACAATCCTGGGTTGTATAAACAGAGGCATAGAATCAAGATCACACGAGGTATTAGTACCGCTTTATAAAACCCTAGTAAGACCACACCTGGAATACTGCAGCCAATTTTGGTCACCATATCACAAAAAAGATGTTGAGAGTTTGGAAAAAATTCAGAGAAGAGCAACTAAGATGATCAGAGGCCTGGAGACTAAAACATATGAAGAACGGCTGCAGGACTTGGGTTTGGCTAGTCTACAGAAAAGAAGAAATAGGGGAGACATGATAGCAGTATTCCAGTATTTGAGGGACTGCCACAAAGAAGAGGGGGGTCACGTTATTCACCAAAGCAGGAGAGGGCAGGACAAGAAACAATGGTTGGAAACTGATCAAAGAGAGAAGCAACCTGGAATTAAGGCGAAACTTCCTGATAGTGAGGACAATTAACCAGTGGAATAGCTTGCCCCCAGAAATCGTGGGCACTCCATCACTGGAAATTTTTAAAAAGAGGCTAGACAGTCACTTGTCTGAGATGGTATAGGTTCTCCTGCTTGAGCAGGGGGCTGGACTAGAAGACCTCCAAGGTCCCTTCCAGCTCTATTCTATTCTATTCTATTCTATTCTATTCTATTCTATTCTATTCTATTCTATTCTATTCTATGTAGCCTTTGCTTGTTTGTATCACATTCTTGACAGCATTGGTAATGAAACTCCACACTGAAATATTTTCTTCAGGACTCCTTGGTTCAAATAGATTGGCCTGATAGTGATCTATCAAAATTAAAGGATCCAGGCTTGATGAGTGAGGAAGTCAGTTAGGGCAGTAGTTAAGAATTGTTAACTAGGCCTTGGTCTTTTCTTCATCTACAGTAGCTCACTTCTAGTGGAGTCCTACATAACTATAGCAAAGGAAGTACAAAATTATGATGCTTTTGTTTTTAATTTGTTTTAATTATCAGATTTGGGTTATTCAGAGATCAACAGATGCAAAACTTTTTTGTAATATGTCTGTGAGTATGTTCACTCAAATTTTGTCTAAGCACTTTGGTAAAAGAACTAAATCTATACCGCAACCCTAAAACTATACGTTGATTAATAGCATAAAGAACTTAAGTAAGACATTAAATTGCCTGGGGAACTCTTTTAAACTTGTACAAGCATAAATAATCCAAAATTGTGTTCCATATTAATAGATTTTTTTCTATCACATTTTAGCTACACTAGAAGTCATTTTTGAAAACAGGTTTCCTGTTTCCTTTACCCAGTTATCGCTGGAAGACATTTCCTTCATTTCTCTTCCCATTCATAGCCATGTTATTTTCCATAGGAACTGGTGATTTTTTTAAATTGAACATAAAAACTTAAGCACTGTATAAGTACTGCAGGGTAACCTATTGCAGAAGCACACTTTAAATAAGTGTCCATATTTACATAAAGTATGTAAGGTCCTTTAATGGGATGATGGCATTTCCCTATTAATAAAACTCAGCAGCAAAAGCAAACCTAGAAACTTCAGTGATTATTATACCATCATTTGTCATTTTAACTAATTTCCTATTAAATTGCATGTATTTATAGATTGGATGATGTAATTATTGATATAATCCTGACATCATAGGCATTGCTTTGACCAAATGAAAACATTTCATTCTGTTCTGTAATGAATAGTTACATTTCCTCTGTTCGGGGGAAAAAAATCCTATGTCTTTTTCAAAGAAAGTTCCTTTTGAAGTACAACACAAGAATTATGGCTCATTTGTATCTCAGAAATATAAGGTATATTTTACTTTTCATACCTTACATTATGAATGTGGTCATAAACCTTTGAACATATGCACTAGATTTTTAAAAACAAAAGAAAGAAAATACATACAGATTAAAATTCTTCCTGCACTTTATCAAGCATTTGTGGTCTTTGTGACCCAATTTGTATGTGGTATGTCAGCATTAGATGTATATTTTTAAAAGGGGATAAGTATGTTAAAGAAAATATAAAAATTTCAACATGCTGCATATTATATTCAGAATTATACCATTTAATTAGTTAACATTAGTGAGTTAACATTTTATCTTGAAGCTCTAATGAAGACTGTATAGCATTGCAGAGAAACATATGTAGTATTTTAGAAACAGTATATTTACACATGAAACTTCACATTAAAATCTGTATTCCATAGAAAAACTATTCTTACCTACAACATCCCAACTAATGTTTATGGGAATAAAAAGCTATTAAGCCTATTAATAGGAAATATTCTTAATATATTTTAGATTTTGATCTTACAAACTACCAACACACTATTACAACCACCAGGCATCACTGTAGCACAAAAACCCAACTAAAGCCCTATAAAATACCTTGAATAAACCAAAAGACCCAAGAAGAAAAAAACAGGAGTCATCTACAATATACAGTGCAGGGACTGTAATAGCCGCTGTGATAAGACAGACAGAAAGAAGACTAGCAGAGTGCATCCATGAACACCAACAAGCAATCAGAATACAGAATGAAAACTCCTTAAACTCGCCATACATGGCAGGCTCAATCATAATTTCAGCTAGGAAACTGTGAACATCCTAGATCAAGCTGAATCCAAAACCTCTAGGGAATTCCAGGAAGCTTCTCACTCAGAGATAAATATCAGCTACCAAAGGATACATAGAGAAACCACATTTACACACCATTCAAGAGACAAACTAAAAAGGAAACAAAAAGACCATACACATCTTCAGAAGCCAACAGCCAGATAAACAGGGATTAACACCAGGTAAAGAATCAAGCAGAAAATGATTAGGTAGTACCATAATCATACCAATGAGAAACACACCCCCATCAACACTAGCCAGGCAAGCTACTGTATATAAACAAAGAGCAAACACCACAGTCACTAGCCCTAATGATATTACCTAGGCAGGCCAGGAAACATCTGTAAATCACCAAGCTAAAAGAGCATTAAGGACTCCCCAGATTGTGATGTTTCACTCATTTTTGATCTAATGTATATCTTCCCTAAAACCAAAAATGATTAAGACTGGCCTATTCTTATAGTAAACTCATTTTTTTCAGTGCATTGAAAACTGTGTGCATGTGTAATGCGTATAAGAATAGCTAGACAGTGCCTTTTATTTAGAAGTCCAATGAAGGACTCTTAATTTATGCAATTTCACATCACCTGTTTAGTTATTGCTAACTAATAATGCGTATTATTTGAAATTACTAAGAATATTGTTGTGATTATTCTCCCCTCTCTTGTCATATCTTCTGAAGTACACATAATCCATTGAGAAACTTGGTGCCATGCGATTTTTCCTGAATAGCATCTACAAAAAATGGATCTTTTTTTTAGGACAACAGCCTTATCAGCATGCCGTTTAATTTTCAACATTTGTGAGGATCCTAGTAGAAGCTTTAGAAGTGTATCTTTAGAAATAAACAGAGCTCAAAGCACTACAAATGATCATGTATGGAGGTGGAATGATAAGAAACAGCAGACAACCAGATCAAATCATTAAATCATAACTAGGACTGCATGCCATATCAAGCCACTTTCTTAAATGTTGGGCTTGGCATTATATGTGAATCCGGCCAGTGAAATTTATATACCATAGTTTATGAAATGGAGTAATGAATCCAGCAAACTGTAGCTTATTAATCATACTCATTAAATAACTGTGTTAAATTACAGTTTAGAGCAATTTAAGGTTCGTGTTTATGTATTACAAAATCCTGAAACTAACTCTAATAGAGAAAACTTTAACCTTTTGAATGCAGTCTTACAAATGTGTAATTAAGAAAATAATTACATTAAAGTAAGTAGAACCAAGTATGAATAGTAACTTTTCTAATCTAGTATAGTAGACAGTTTCCATACTTAGCAACAGCAGCTAAAAGCACCTGTTTTGGGAAAATCTCAGCCATAGATATTTTACTCCTGAGACTCATTGTTAGACATCATCAGAATTCTGGCAGAGATATTCCATTTGGAAATAAGGTGAAATGTATTTCTCTGTAGGCTAGTCCTGAATAAGTATAAAAGCATCACAGTCAAACATTAATAACTTAAGTACAAGGACATTAGTGGAATTCTTTGCTATGCTAAAATCAAAATAGACTAAACTGTTAAATAGCAAAGTTTCACTTTGAAACAGTTACAGCTCTGAGTAATCCTACATCAACACTATTGAGACTTCAATAAAATATTTCATTTATTCTAGAATGCAAATAATGAAATCACTAAACATTCATCAACCATTAAATCTTTGAAATGCGAAGTCCAAAGAAAAGAAGAACAGATGCAGGAACTACAAGAAAAGTAGGTTTCTACTTACCTATTGGTTGTGTTTGGCTCCCCCTTGTGGCAAAAATGCATTTGCTTTAACTTCATGGACATTTTTCGGAACACGATCTTTCCATATTTTTTTCTCTTTCGGCTTTTTATGTATGGTTCATATTATTTACTCTTTTATGAGAAAAGTATTAATGCGTATTTTTCTTTTAAATTGCTGAGTAATTTTCAGTACAAAAGATGGCATATAACTAATAAATCTTTTTTTTTTTTTTTTTTTTTAAATCAGATTGCAGTGTGCAACCTCTAAATGAATACCTCAGCATACTTGAAAGCAATTTTTCAAATGCAGTGATCCTTTGCCTAAGGGCTAAGAAGCATATCAAGGTTTAGATGCTTAAATTGGATTACATGTCCAATTTTATAATTTCTGAAAAATGCAAAAAAAGGAATTTTTTATTTATTTTTGAGTTTATTAAAATGTATAATCTTTGCAAATTAGTTGCTTAGTTCAATATTAAAAAATACCAAATTGTGAGTGAGCCTAGTAATCATGTTTAATCTTGCAAAATGAAAATTATTTCATTAAAATGTTTCGTCTTCAAAAGGATTGAACAAAATCCATATTTTTATTGATTAAAGCCTTGAGGAACACCTAAGGAATCCAGCTGGAGGTGAGAAAGAATATGCCTATGTCCAACCACTATACTGTAGAGTAGATACTGAATATGCTTCAATATTCTTGATTGCCCCCATAAACTAGATGTGCCTATTGAAATGAGAATTCTTTCAATTGGCTTTTATTGTGATTTTTGCTGGATCTACGTGATGCCTTAAAGATATAAAAAGTAATAAAAATTTAAAAAATGTATAAGTATTATGTTGTTTCATTTTATTGGGATAGCATGTTGTTGTCACAAGAAAATAGAAACAAGCAACAGCGTCATAAGCGTAGATTTCTGTCTGATACGTCACCCAGTGAACACTTTTCTTTCCTATTATTTCCTACTACGTTTGCTATTTAGAAGTTGTTCATTTTGGAGAAGTCACATTTTCATCTTTGAAATTGATCTATTGATTTTCCATACCATAACTGCGTTTTACTTTTTAAAACTACCTTCATATCGATACAAAGCTTTTTATGTATTAAATAGTAGTTCAAAATCATGACAGCCAATTCACATAGTGATACTTTTAAAAAGCTATAATTAATTTTAATTTATTTTGCCTTTTTATGCCTAGTAAACTAGTAGCATAATCCCCTTTTGTTTATAATTAAATCATCATCACAGTATGGTTTTCTATAAATTAGTGTGTATTTTTATTGTTCTGAACTGCTACTATGAAATTGGAATTTAAAATTCAAAAGCCCAAAGAGATTAAATCTACCTTTAATGCTGTTATGGAGAGGGAAAACTTCAATTTTGACATTTTTCACTTGACAAATGGTACAAAGATAAGTATGGAACTGTGCTTTAACAATTATTCAAAATAATGACATGCTAGTTACATAATTCTATGAATATTTCGTTTTCTCTTTATTTCAAGGATTTCTAGAATGGAAAGAGATATAAGTATGAAAAGGCATTTAATAGAAGATTGGAGGCTGCGTATGAAAACATATCAGGAAAAGGAGAAAAGCTTTAACGAAACATTGCAATGTCTGGAAGAAAAGGTCTTTAATGTTTAGCGTTTATTTTCAAGCAAGAAACTGAATTCCATCAGATTGTAGCAGCCACCATTATGATTACTACAGTTTCATTAAAGCCGTTGAATAATAAGTTAATGCGATAATTAAATGCTTCCTAGTATTTTGGGTATGTTGTTCAGCTGGAATTTCACACATCTGTTTCTTGAAAAGAGACATCAAAGAAGATTCTTCTTGCAGTGTAAATCAGGAGAAAATACCATAAAGGGAAAAAACAATGACCTATAAATTATTTTTATACTAATAGTTATACGTGATCCCCTCCATTGTTATATATTTAATGATTCCATTTTATGCTCTTCTGAAAGTTGTTTTCTTCATAAATATTTAATGCATTTTTCTGATGCTTAAACAGATTGGAAGAGAAACTGCCCCTTAGTACCTCTGCAGTGTATTTTAGCCCTGTTTTATAGCAAACAAGTCACATGTGTAGGAATCTCTTAGGCTGCAAATCATAACATCCAAGAAACATAAAAACAAAGCACTGCTTTGATTCTTTTTTAAAAGCAGGTGCTAGTTTTTTTAGATGTGAACATAGTTTCTGCTGGCAGTCATACATTGTCAGTTCCAGACAAAACTATCTTGCTCTGTGTATATGAGATATCACTTAGATACTGCCAGCCCAAGAGACAAAATTGGCAGGGTAGGAAAAATCTCAGACAATATAAAACTGAATCAGGATAATTTCTTGGAGGCAGTAAGAAAAAGCATTTCAGAGACCTATGTTATACTATGCAACGAGGTGGTGTTTTAAGTATTAAAAATATTTCAATTTTCTGGCAACATTCAGTTAGGAAAAAAAATCAAGCCTATTATATGCAAAAATATGATCTCTTTAGATATGCTTTGTAAATTGATTCCTTTTTTATATATAGATTTGTTTTACAAATAATAAGTAGCTATTAACTGTTGGACTGTATTATTTGTAATTTTTCCCACCAATACCATATGTTGACATGTTAGCAAGTTTCAGAGTTTTTAAGTGCTAGCATTTGATTTCTTGCCCATGAATTTGATAAATAGTAAAATGTTGCAGTCACATGGCCATTTAACCTACAAATAAATCCTATTGACTTCAATGGATAGTATATGTGTTTGAATAGTAGCCAAGATAGCCTGCATTCTCTTCAGAAGGTAAATGGATTATGTACAATTAGATGTGTGTAGTATTTTGATAGTGTTGATTTTCCATCTAAATTATTTAAATGCTTTCCTTAATAGTTTTTCTCTGGATGCTCTTCCAGGCAAAGGCATTAACTGAGGACTGTTCAAATAAAAAAATATCCATTGATTCATTAAAGCAAAGGCTTAATGTAGCTACCAAAGAAAAGGCACAGTATGAACAGATGTATCACAGAGCTAAAGAAGACTTGGAGAAAAAGGTACACAATTATAGTTATTATGGATGATTAAAATGAT
Organism: Protobothrops mucrosquamatus; assembly: GCF_001527695.2. NCBI lineage: Eukaryota > Metazoa > Chordata > Lepidosauria > Squamata > Viperidae > Protobothrops > Protobothrops mucrosquamatus. Next base: position 119,557 of record NW_015387732.1, on the reverse strand, counting down.
GAGGATTTATTAGACTTACACCCTGCCTTCAGTTCATCGGGGCACCAATAAAAATGAGGTGTACAAAAAATACGAAAGAAAACACAGTTAAACAATTTAAAATATATGCCAATGAAATCATTATTAAATTGTTTCACAAACTGCCCTATGTTTTCTGGTGCACATTTTTTTTTTACAAGTAAACAGTTCCATGACCGGTGCCTTTGCATTTTTAATTTGCCCATAGTAGCATTTGTCTTGAGTTTTATTTAAAGCCATATAATATATGGTTGCAATTCAGAAGAAATTTCTGAAGTTGAATTACATTAATTACAATAGAATGTTGAATGCTTTTAACTAGGGTGAGATATAATTTTATAGTAGCATTTTCCCTCTCCTTGGACTTTAATGTAGCCTTATCGGACAAATATTTTCTGCAACAGGTGAGAAACCAGAAAGCAAACCTCTGATGAAATTTGCTTTCTTCTCCTACTGTCCCTTTTTATTAGGCAAAGTTCTGAATGAATTCATATAATGCCAGGTTATTGCACATTTTGGAGTTCCTTTGTTTTTCTGTTTCTAGATAAAGCAAAGATTTGAAGGAGATCTCAGTGTTACACTGAATTATGTCTAACAATGCACCTAGAAAGAAAGTTTGGATGCAGTCTACTGTTACAGGCTTTAATCCTATATTATAAATCTTTCTCTGGATTTTACAAATTCTCTTCCCATAGTTCTGTCTGGTTGAGCATAAACCTGTCTCAATTTCTCCTACAGCTTCAATACAGGAAGCATGAGCTTTTTAAAGCCAAGATACTCAGGTATAATAAGCACTAAATACTGGACAGTTTACAAAGGAACCAGCATTTGGACTTATATAAGATAGACAAGCAGGACATTATTTCCCCTGAATTTCAAACAACAGACGATCTTAGTGTGTTTTATATCTAACTGGAACAATGGGCAGGAAAGAAGACTATACAGTAGGAGATGGCAATGAGATTTACGATTAATTTTTTTGTAGGATCTTCTAGACACTGTGTTAATTTCTTTCCAATTCAGAAATGCTAGAAGACATTTTAAAAAAATTGAACAGAAATAGAAGAACATTTGTGTCCTCATCTTCAGTCTGCTCAAATCAAGTTTTCTCTTTGCCAAAATATACTTAACACACTCAGCGATGTGCTGAGCATTTACCAGCTTGATTTGTTGTGATTGTATTTCAGGAACTTAATCTTTCCAATCTGGAAGCTAAAATGGCGGAGACAGAATATACCATGACTGAACTTGAAACAACGGCCTCTCAGCAGCTTCACAGCTTAGCCAGGCAAAGTGAACAGGCACTTGAAATGGTGCAGAAAAAGTTGATCATGTCCAATGAAAAAGTAGAAGAATTCATAACTTTTGTAAAGGTTTGGCATTTTAAATATTTGTGCTACGTGTAAATATAAATATATATTTGCATATATACTTACACAAACACATACATATACATGTTTTGTACAACATTTTAATTGTGAGGTATATACAGTAGCTATTTATAGCTGTGTATCTATGTCCCTGGGGATGGTTGCCTCACTTTAAGCTTGTAGATTAAAATGGGCCTAAGTCAGTGGTGGTGAACCTATGGCACGGGTGCCAGAGGCAGCACCCAGATCCCTCTCTGTGGGCACACGCGCTGTCGCCCCAGTCCTAGGCCTTCAGCTGGGTTTTATAAAACCTTTTCGCTTTAGGCCTCCGCCGCTGCAAAAAAAAAAAAGGTTCAATCAATCAGTCAATTTCAACTTCTGGCAGTGAAAAAAAAGATCTTGCAAAGTTGGAATTGATTGATTGAACTTTTTAGTCCCACCCAGTCTGCCATTACCACGGCAGCCACGCCCACCCAATGGGCCACACCCAGCTAATGGGGCACACCCACCCAATGGGCCACATCCACCTGGCACCCGACGATGCATAAGTGGGTTTTGGGTTGCAGTTTGGGCACTCGGTCTCTAAAAGGTTCGCCATCACTGGACTAAGTGTTTTTTTTAATGAAATCTGGAGGTCCACTCACTGGAGCCTGTTGCAAAAATATTTGGGGGGAAGGGGCTGAAAATTTCTCTTTCCTTTTTGATTATTAGAACTGAATAGAGTTCTGATTACTGTTCCCCAGAAAGAGCTACTGCTTATTGTCCCAGGCATTCTTTGTTTCAGTCATATGCACCACGGACCATACCAGTTAACAATGGGCTGTCATTTTTTTCAGAATATTATACTCCAGTCTAGGAAAATCTTCAGAACTGATATATGCAAGTAACATCTTCACCACACTATTTACTATGACCTCAAGTTCTTACATACACCACAGGTTGTTTTTTTTTACCAGTGTATTGAAATTGGGGGCGGGGATAATGCTCCAGTGTTTAGTATGTTACATTTAAATGTATTATGTTTCATTTTCCATTTGATTGTCTGCCCGGCCAGTTTCAGTCTTTTGGAGCTTTTTACAATCATTTTTTTAGCATATCAAATAGTTTGGCAACATCCTCAAAACTGGCCACTTCATTACTTATCTCTAAATTATCAATTCATGTGTTTTGAGCAGCTGGAAGAATTCCCTCATTTCTACCCAGGCATCATATATTAATCTTCCCTAAAATGTATAGAGTTCTAAGCCTCGTGTTACAAAATGATCAGTATGTATTTCACAGCATAATTTTGGTAAAAGCTATTAAACTGTCGGTCCTAATAGATAAACTGGAGGAAAATAAAGATACAGTCTGAAAGTCAAATATTGATGATGATCAGAGCAGTTGCTATTGACATTCCCCAAGTTGCTAAATATTTATGTATAAAAGGTCCTCTGAAATCCTCTTTCCTTTTTTCCCCACAGAATGTTGCTGAAAAACTGAAAATCTTTCTCAGATTTCAGTGAATGCACAAAGTAAACCAGGTTAAAACTCTACTTATATATTTACAAATGCCACTCAGGGGAAATTAAGTCAGCACAGCTAGTATTCTTTCTATTCATACCATCTTTCTTTAAATATATTTTGTACTTTTGCTCACTAGGAAAATTCCTATACTTGTGTGCTTTCCTCCTGAGGCTTTTATTTTCACTTTGCTTATGACAGTCCATCTTCTCTCAGGGCTTATGCAGTAAATACTCAATGTTCAACTGAAACTATTTTAAAGGAGCTTGTCGGCTGAAAAGCTGACAGCCCCGGTTCAAGACCTGAGCATCGCATGACGGGATGAGCTCCCGTTACTTGCCCCAGCTCCTGCCAAACTAGCAGTTTGAAAGCATGCAAATGTGAGTAGATAAATAGTTACCGCTTCTTTGGGAAAGTAACAGCATTCCAAGTGCTGGCCACATGTCCACGGAAAGGGACAATGCTGGCTCCCTGGGCTAAGAAATGGAGATGAGCACTGCCCCCTAGTGCTGGATATAACTGGATAAGGGAAACATTTATCTTTACCTTTATTTAAAAGAAATGACTTAGACCAGCACTTGTCCATGCTGGCTGGGAACTCTAGGGACTATTTCCAGTTACTCTGGAGAGCACTAGGTTTTGGAAAGCTGACCTAAAGAGGCTTTGTGTGATACATACTTTAATATGTACATGCATGAATGTTGCACTGTATGGTTGAACACACACATATAGAGGATACATCCTGGTTATACATTTTCTTTGCACTGTCCTTACTGTTTATTTTTTTCTGTGTGGTAATTATGCACCATGTACCTGACCATCTTCCTCCAAATCAAGTGACTTTTCCCAACTTACTAGATAAGGCAGGGGAGTCAAACTTGCCACGTCACATGACATGTTGCGACGTATCATGACTTTTTCCCCTTGACGGAGCTGGGGTGGGTGCGGCTTTTGCGTGACGCATCCGGCCAGCGGGTCGCCAGTTTGACACCCCTGAGATAAGGGGTTGTCCAACGACTTCCATCTCGTCTTTCTCTTTCATTTGACTGATCTTCCTTTCAATATTGTCCCTGTCAAACCTTCGCATCTTCAGCGGTGTATATCTGCAAAAAAACCTGTACGCATGTCAGGTTATGTTTTCACAAAAAGGGCAGTTAAGAATTGTTCGAATGAAAAACAAAAAATGGATTTGTCATTAAGTAATGACATTTGTGATGATAATTCAAGTAAGCCTTTTTAAAGAGCTGTTTAATAAAAGTTTCATTCAGAGATCTCATGTCATGAGCATTTTTAAAAATTATGTACATTCAGATAAATTATATCTATTTACATCAGCAATAGGCAACATTTTTCCAGCAGAAGCAGGTAAAGACTTCACCAGAAGACTACCTTTTGTTTCATTTTTATTTGATCAGATTTTGTTTATTTTTTTTAGAGAAAGTATGTTCAGTCTGTTTGAAGTCAGATTTATTTTTTTTTACTTTTGCGTAGTGTAGGAAGTTTGTTTATATTTTTAGAAAAAGTATGTTAAGTCTGTTTGGAGTAATTAGAAATCTATTTTGCTTATTATTAAAAAAAATTCTTAGAACTTTCTAGAGGCTACAAGTAGAACATAACGTGTCCACCTATTATATCGGGGGTGGGTGTTAATAGTAATTTTGTTAAAAAGTAATACAAACTTTAAAAAACTAAAAAGAAAGAATGGTACAGAAAATGAAAATAAGAAAGAAAAAATTAGAATATAGTAAGAAAAAGAAATATAAAAGAGGTTGCTTTCCCCTTCATCACAAGTATAAACAATTTTAGTAGCTTATCATCTGCTCTTAAAATAACAACAATAATATCCCATATTCCATCTGTTATCTATAAATAAGTACTTAATCCCTCATCATTTCAACTCTGACCAGCAAAAGTCCATTAAGGGTTATCAGAGATAACAACATACGTATTTTGTCTTTGATCAAATTAACTTTATATTCCTTTCTTTTACTTTTAACAATTTTGATTTTTAGTTCTTTCAAATAATAAACTAGAACATTTTCCATATCACAATTGTAGCTTGACATTTTTAAATCCACTTAGATCAGTCTCAATCTTGTCATGCAAACTCGATCTTCTTCCACACCATCTTATAAACACTATTTATAGAAGGAGACGCTCAACTTCTGGGTTCTTTGTTCAAAAACATCCTTCAGTTTGTCCAGTATTAAAATATGTTGCTTCATTCTGTGTTAGAAAGTGAATCTAAAAAAGCCTTAAATTTGTATTTAAAACTTCTTTTGCTAAGGATTGAAGGAAACTGATCCAAGTTTTCAGACTTGTTGTTAGAAAAGGGGGTAAGGAAATCTAGTATCCTTTGGAAGGCATCTGGCCATGGTTTGAGCAAGATGGCTATTTCCTCTTCTCCCAGAACATTACACCCATTAGAGATTGCTGTCCTGGAGTCTCTTCGTGAAGAGCAACTGTCTGGAGCGCTTGTGAGTGCTGCTTATCCAAAGAAGAATTACAAAAAATTACAAAGAGCCGGTCTACTCACCACCTCACTATTCCACTCTGGTCATCGGCTTTTAGCCGAGTCCCACTTACTTTGCCTTTTCTTTCCTAGAACACTTATTATATCAGCTTTGACAGAGTTTATAATTAAGGATCAATGAAATATATATGTATTAAATAAAGTTTATATAGTTGATTTTTATAGAAAACTAGCTGTACCCGGCCACGCATTGCTGTGGCTCAGTCTGGTTAAATGGAAAAAAAAGAAAAGAGAAAGCGCACGTTTGTAATATGTTTTTGTTTACGTAAAATTGCTTTTATGTCCAACAGATGGCGCTGTTTTTCAAAAAAAGCATGTTTTTACCTGTCACAGGTGTGACATCTATATAATAGTAGGTATATAAAACACGCACGTATTCGAATGCAACGTTGTGTCAAAATTTCAAAGCAATCGGTGAAGAACTTTCGGAGATTTAAGATTTTGAACAAACGAACATTTACATTTTTATTTATAGAGAGATGTTTTGAGGTAAACAGGAGATAAAGAGAGGAGGGGAAATTTGTCTCTTCCGTTGTAGCTTTTATTTTAATGCTAGAAGTCACTGAATGCCAGCCGTTATTTGTAGCGTTTATAAAATTTAAGGCCTCTATAACTGTCTCTAATAATGTTAGACGTTGAAGAGTACAGCACACAGTTGCTAAAAAATCCCAAATGGCTGCTACTTCAATGATCAAACTAAAGAGTTTTATGGATGCAGTTCTTTGTTTAATTCCTAACTTTGGACTATGTGAATTCTGTGAATCATAATCATTTGAAAGAATGGACATGGTTGGACTTCTGGAGATAGTTTGCTGTATGATTTCTCTGGAACTGCATTTCTATTTTAAAGGAACTATTTCAAAGTGAAGATAGAATAGTTTGTCTTAATTTTACACACACGTGTGTGAGTGTGTATACACACACACACACATATACAAATACGAACATCTTGTAAAATCCATTTGCATTCACTTTTAAACTATGAGTTAGTTTATTACAAGAACCAATTTTTATAGCGGTTAAGGCTACAGACTAGGAGGTCATGAGTCTGGTCCTGCATCAGGCACAAAGCCACTTGGGTGGCCTTGGGCCAGTCACTCTCTCTCAGCCCTTAGAAAGAAGCAAGGGCAAACCAAAAACCTTGCTAAGAAAACTGCAGGCACTAATGTAGGCAGTCATCTGGAATCAGAAACTGACTTGAAGACAACAACAATAAGTATAGTTTACTATATACAGACTTTCATAAGCTAGGAAAGAATATTAAATGTTTTAAAATGTAAATACTTCCCTCATTTAGAAATTTGCATTGAAAGAATCATCCGATCCCTTTTCTCCATGCTGTTGGAAAAACTTGATTTTTTAAAAAAAGAAAAAAAAAGCTTCACTGAATATTCTATTCACCAGCTTCTTTGGGAACAAAGTATACACTAAGGCTTTTATTAAGGAACAGCCACAGTAGATTTTTCTGATTAAATTAATTCTCTATCAGAATCACTCTACTTGTGGGATTTAGGCAAATTGAATCAGAGGTCTGGATGGTGACACTGAATATCTATTAGACTGAAAATATAATAATACATTTTGAATTGTAATGATTGAAGTGAGTTTGACTGGATTCTTCGACAGCTGCTCAGCCGCAGCATTTTAAAATGTCTCTTTTCCCATGCTCCTGGACTGGGCTAGAGGGCTGGAGCTGGCTTTGTGGGTTTTTTTTAAAAAAAGCTGTCCACACTTTCTCAAGACTGCCCACTGCACCCTCAATTCCAAAAATAAAAGTTGCGGCTGCCTTTTAGCATTTCTTTTTCTTTTCAAAGAGCTGGGTGCAGTTGACAAGCTCGATGGTTTTAAGGAGGAGTTTTGGCTTTACTTTCGTGGGTTAAAACCATCAAATTTGACAGGAAACAGCTTGCCAAATGACTGACTATAAGACAAGGCTGTATTCTGGCAATTATATGGAAACTATATTACTTCAGGCTGATGGCCGTCGTCCATCATTGGCCAAAGTTAGTCACTTGCTTCATCAGTCATTATACAATCAAAATAAGAATCAAGACATTTGTTCTTGAGTAACCAACTTTTTCTAGAACAAAATGGACAATTTGGTATAAGGCATTTGGATCATATGAAAGAGGAGCTAGATTGCCTGAACTTTACATTATAAATGGCCCAGCAGCTTATTAAAACAGATAATTGACTATCAGTAGAAGAACACAGAAGTGGTTCCAATTCGAATACTCTTGCAGTTAAAGTAATATATCGTGATTTATTTGCATTGTTTTCTTTCTCCCCTGTGGTTCATCTGTTTTGTGCATAAAACTGTCACTCAGATTCTTCAGGTGCTCAATTTCTTCAGGTCCACCAGAATAATTTTCTTTGATAGGGATTTAGAATCTTGTCTGCAAAGATGCTACCTTATGATCCTGATAACAATAAAATTTTTATAACTACAGACTTTGCCTTGGGGCAGCAACTTCAAAGTAAATAGTTTAAAGACCAAATCCTTGCTATAAAATCAAATCATTCTTTATAGTTTAATTAATATTTAAACAATGTTTTTCACAAATAAAATATGACTGATCTCCTTATGTAGAAATTACTTTTCAAATTTCCAATAACTGTTTTTTCTGTGTTATTGGATTATTTTGCCATATTTTGCCATATTGTTATTGGATTATTTTGCCATATTTTGCCATATTGTTACACAATGGGCCCTCATCTAGATACGAATAACAAATTGTTATTAAAATGCAGGAAAAATATACATTGATGATGGCGTTTTTCATTTTTACTACCTTCTTATTTGGAAACAGTGCTAGTTTCATGTGTAATTTGTTTATTAGCTTACCCTTTCTTGCAATCAGAATTTGGACAGTTGTAGGTTCTTTAGTTGGGATTCCTGCACTAACAGAAGCTAGATTAAGTAGTTTAAGTGATTCTTTTCCAATTCTATGATTGCTGTAAAAAATTCCTCCACTTTTTCAAAATCAAGAGCTTTGAAGTCACCATAGCTGTAGCTTCTTTTAAATTATCTTTGCTTTAGCATGTCATAAAATTATCAGTTTAAATTTACATCTATTACTTGTAAAGACTTAGGCCTTCTGTTACAATTTTCACACTTTCCCAAAAAAATATAAAACCATAACCAAAAATGTTACATCTTTCAGCTTTGCAAAATTATTTTAAAGGTTATCTTCATCAATGTAAAGTTCAGATTAACTTTTAGTCAGATGATGAAATATGCCTTTCTACATATTAACATGTTATTTATGTTCCGGATTATTTTTTAATGACTGGTTTCTTTTTAGTCAGATGATTTACTCTATAGCTAACCCAGTGCTTTCATGTGACAGATACTGCTTTGTTTTTCTTGTGTCCTAATGCTAACAAACTTAGTATGACTGTGTAATTCAGATATAATCTCTATAAATCTATAGTAATTAATGGGGTGCTTGCTCTTTCTATTGTACTAGTATAAACTAGTCCTGTTGGTGAAGCTGATCATTTTCTTTCATGCTCATCTATGAGCATATTAGATGCTTTAGAAAAATTGGGTTCATAGGAAGTCACAAGGGGAATTTTATTTTCCATAGTACTTTGGTGAGAAATTCGATTATGCTAATCTAAAACATGTAAGCTTTCATGGTAAAAACTTCATTTAATCTTTGTTACCAACATTAACAAACTTTTGGCTATTAATAGTCCTCCTGTGTTATTATTGTAAAGAGCATTGAGGAAAATTAAGTTGCCATGAAAACCTGGTACAGGGGTTGGGGAAACCAATAGACTTTGAGTGATTATAGTTCTGTTCATTGATGGGCCAGAGTCAGTTAGAAGTGCTTAAGAAAATTGAAATCAATATGCTGGGTGCAACAAGACCTTAGTGCCATAGATACAGCAAGCTTTAGAGCAGACATGTCAAACTCACAACGTCACGTGATGTCGTGCAACGTATCAGAACGGTTTTGCCATTGTCGTCAATGGGGTGGGCACGGCTTCCGGATGACTCGTCCGGCCCACGGGCCAGCAGTTTGACACCCCTCCTTTAGAGGGTTCTTTACAGGTAATCCTTGACTGAAAATCATTCATTTAGCAACTGTAAAAATCACAATGAGTAACTTATGACCAGTCCTCACATTGGTGACTGTTGCATCATGCCCATGGTCACATGATCAAAATTCTGGGTCTTGGCAACCCGCATTTTTGATGGTTGTAACGTCCCATGGTCATGTTGTCACCATTCACGACCTTCTCAGCTGGCTTCCAACAAGCAAAGTCAGTTGGGGATGCCCCGTGATTTACTTATGACCCCCTTGTTTAGCAGCAGAAATTCTGATCTCAGTTGTGGTTGTACGTCATGGACTACCTGTATCTCTTTATTCTTGTGTGGCAAATCCTAAATCAGTTTTTACTTCAGATATGAAAATTACCATGGCATTGATGGCGTGGACTTAAAAAAAACCCACTGGAAGGCTTAGTCCCTTTTCTCTTCAGGATGGTGCTTTAATGGCTGTAATGCTGTACAAGAGCTTTGATGATTCTTTGCCTGCAGATATGTGTGTGATAAAGATTCTGGTCACCCACAGATAGTCAGAGAGTTGCCCAAATAGGACATTGCAAATCCCCAGAATTTCAAACCAAACAGTAAAATTTTTATCCGAGTTTAAACTGCCATGAACTTTCCCTTTATTCATAACTGTGTATAAGATAATTCATCTTTAGAACCATTTCAAAGATTCTAAGCTCAAAAGGAACACATGCATTCCTAAAGTTTGGTTTTAAAGTTGAAATGTGACATATTTTGTGTTGTGCTGTTAGTTTAGATTGGATAAAGTAATACAGGGAGAAGTTGAATGCTGAGATGGAGCAACAGGCATTTAAACAAGAGAGCAGTTCTGGTTTTGACTGCCAGAGACAGGATCAGGATTGCTACAATGGACTAACCATCTAAAATCAGAACTAATGAGTGCAAGAAAATATATCTGAGAGAAGATATATTTTCTGCAAGAAAATATATTTGAGAATCAAGAGGTTGAACCTGATGTGACCAAGCAATTGAACATACACTTTTAGACTCCTGAGAGTAGAGACTCATACTTTTTGTGGTATTGCCATTTTTCTTTGTGACAAAACTAGAATATGCTTTTGGTTCTTTCCTAGAAAAGGCATTGGGGCAATTGCAGAATACGTTTGGTTCCAAGAAGCCTGAGTAGCCTCACTCCACACTAAAACCATATTACTGCTGAACTCGCTGGTGACCATTTGTGATTCTCAGCTTTTATGACCCAGTAGTAAAGGCAAGCATTGTTAGGGACATGCCTCATTGTGGAATTGGCCCAGATTGAAGAGAGGAAAACTGACTAGATCCATCAGAAAGAGATTGGATCACCTAGTGTATCTGTGCAACAGCCAGGTCCTCAACAGCAACAAAAGATTCTCCTTGGGCCCAAGTATGACATCCTTGTCTGGGAGAAGACTACCACACTCTCACAAGAAAAACCATTAACCTGTTGATTTGTTCACTAGTGCCCAACATTAATTCTTCACTCTCTCTCAATGCGTGTGCAAGAGAGGAACCTCTCATTTCTTTATTATGAACTTCAGATTGCATTTAAAAGTGAAAAAAATTTGATTTGTTGAGCGTTCTTTATATGCTGTTGATTTGTTTTCAGAGGCATATATATTTCTTATTTAGTTACTCTCTTATGTTGCCCCAATCTAATGCTTTGGGTCACTCATAGATATTAGCATTGTCAAATAATAATTTATTTATTTTTTTGCAGGGCCTGGCTAATTAGCAGTACGTTGGGGCTATTGTTATCACTGTTGGTTTGCTACTGTAGTTAATATTATTCATTATTCATTCCACTAAGCATTTAATGCCATTATGCATTAGCGTCCTTTTTTCTTTCAATCCATAATCATCTCTGTTTGCAAATAAAATATCAGACACAGCATGTTGCTTGTTTGATAGGCTTGGGCAAAACAAAACAAAACAAAAACTGCTGCTTGAACAAGCTAGGTAGAACAGCTCTTTTTTTTTTTTAGTTGGTGAGAATATTTTCAAAAAGGTGTTTAAAATTATCAGTTTAGGTGCAATTTGGGTAACAGGTAGCAGTCAGAATAAATTACGATATATGCCTATCAACTCTTATACCTTTGAAATGAAACATAAGGACACAATAGCCTTGGCCTCGGTTCCCATTTTTTTTTACATATGACCGGAATATACCATATTTTACATATTTTCTGCCAACATAATAATTATAGTCACTGTAACTGTTGAAATACAGCCAGCCTGTAATATTCCAGTTGGATATCCAGTTGCTGGCTCAGGAATTCTGGGAGTTGAAGTCCACGAGTCATAAAAGAGCCAAGGGTGACTACCCCTGATTCAGATGTTCCACTGATATCTTATAAAATGATCAGGAATATATATACTTGGCTCTAAGAGCAACATGGGGGCCTTGAGGTGGAGCTTTCGCCTCACAATCAGGAGGCTGTAAGTTCAATCCTAGGTATCAGCAGAATCACTCTCTCTCTCTCTCTCTGGGCGCAAAGAGAAATGATCTGTTGTGAACTCCGCATAGGCGTCAGGAAGGGCATGTGGCAAGTAAACATTCAAGCTCCATTCATCCTGACTCCACCCCGATGCAAGGGATTATAGGGTTGTTAAAACTCTCTCTCACACGCACGCACACACACACACACACACACACGGATCTGTAGATTTTCTGAGGAAAGAATTCTGATGGTGAAAATTGAGGTAGTTTTACACAGAGCTGGGCTGCTTTAACCAACAGGTCCCTGGCCTACTAATTTTTTCACAGTATGACACTGATGCGTTCTACTAATTTTTCCTCTAAAAAGGCCAGTTAGAGATACCTGTTTAGCATTCTAACTTAGGGCCCATAATTTTATTAATACACTAAAGTTATTACAGTATGAATAATGCATGCCCATTGATTTGGAGAATGAACAAAAAAATCCTAGGTGTCTACTAAGACCAGAAACTTTAAGTGGCCCAGAGGGGAAAACAAAATTCAGAACCACTGATCTAGATCAAAACAGGTCTTAAAATAGTGGCAAATTTACTACTGTAGCAGCCTCTGAGAATTCTTAATTGTAAGTTTGGAATATTTTATTTAAAAAACCATGTTTTTTTGCAATTAGTTACTAATTTTAAAATGTATTTATTAATTTGTTTGTCAACTAATAAATAAAAGAAAATATTATTAGACATGCCTTGATATATTCAGATTATTCCATGTATATATACATAAACAAATATAAATGATATAGCATCTATATAGCACACATAGATATAGCATTTCTAGCCTTATTTTGTTTGACTTGAACTATAACTGTATTTTGCTGGATTGTTTATTTTCCCAAATGTGTGGGCTGAAATGTGTTGAAAGTAGGTAATTAATCATAAATACTTTTACTTATTTTTATCTCCACAGAGCTTGGCGACTGAGCTACAGAATAACGTGAAAGAGATGCGAACACGAATCAGATGTACTAAAAAAATGCAAGAAGATAAAAAATGTGGTGGTAACATTTCCAAAGAATCCGTTCACCGAGCTCAGTCCTTGGCAGCATCAATCCTTAATATTTCAAAAACTGATTTAGATGAGATTCTTGATGTTGTAAATGATGAGGTAAATTATACTAATTTGTCTAAGAATTAATTTCAAATCTTTCTTTTGTGCAGAGTACCATAAATCAGTGGGTTAAGAAATATCAAATTCTTTTAGACTTGTTTTACTTTTTAATATGTAATCAATCAATTGATCTGAAGTTGTCCTTAGTTTACTTAAATAAGAATCTCATTTTCTTATTTCTTTTTATCTTGCTAGTATTGAGCTAGTATCCATTCTCAGATCTCAATTCTCCTGTTATTTTAGCCACTGAACTTTCAGAGTTCCATATGCTGCCAAAATAAGTGTTTATTGCCATCTGCCTCTTATTGATAAATTCCCTTTATAGGGATCGTTAAAAATCACTCCCCATATCTTAAGTCAGTCAGGCCTCCACTGCTATCTAAATGTGGGATATCAATGAAGCATTTTTTGATACTATTGTGAGCCCTACTGCTCACTAAATCTAATTTTGATCTCTTAAGACAGGGATAGGCAGTTCAGACTTACACAGTCTATTGAATTTTTTTGCTACAGCTTCAAGTTTCATTGACCTGGAAAAAGGTGCAAAAAACATACACTTAGAATTAAATACTTTTGAGCCCAGGAATTTGTTTTGAGTGCCAGAATAAATTAATTGACCTTACAGTCCTTCCACACAAAAATTTGCTTTCCCCTAAGTTTCTTCATTTTCAGCAGTATAATTAGGAAACTGTGTCAAAAGATTTGCTATTGTTATACAGCAATGAATTAGAAAACAAAACTCGTCTATTACAAATCATGGATCTATAAATCCTGGCTTACGTTCTGCCTACATCTGCTTTAAGCAATTTTAACTTCTATATTCCTATGCTTAAATTCCAGCTAGGTGGCAGTAACAAGCTAATCTTAGTTTGATCTTTAAAAACTAAGTGGAGTCAGGCATGGTTGGAAGGGAGATCACCAGGAAATCTTAAAGCTAGGTTAGGAAGTTGAAAAAAATGTTCTAAAAATCTGCACTGGCAACTTTTTGTATTGTTACCGAATACACTATGGATGTATCCGCAACCTCACTGCAGAAAATCGTTGTTTTTTATATGTTAAAGTGCCCAAACTCTGAACATCCTTCATTTTGCAATTAAATTAGATGGCTGCTGGTTTGTAATTGCTGACAAAATACAGAACGATTGAGCTTCATCAATTGGGGAGTTAAAATCAAGCTGAGACTATAGGACAGTTGTGAAAAAAAAACCAGTCCAGAAATTGTCAGGGAAAGAGATTTTTTCTTTTCCTGCTTTTTATCCATTTTTTAAGAATTGCTGCTATCAGATAGGGTGTTCTTCTGGTCAAGTGGTGTTAATACCAACTTCACTGTAACATAATTGACAATTTTTACAGGATTTTCTTTTACTTTTTAGGAAACAGAACAGATGAAAATGGAATATGAAAGTGACAAAGAATGGTTGGGCTATTTACAAAAACTTCTGGAAGGACAGGTACTCAACATTGACTTTTAACAATTATAACAATGGCTGTGGTTTATATAGTTCATGTTGACAGATACTTATTTAATAGACCTGTGCAAATAATTTAGTACTTGCTGTATTAGAAGTTTCACAAGGGCTTTGAAGCACCTTACACTGAACAGCTGCTTTAGGGAGTAGATCAGAGAGGCCTTCATTTAAATAACCTCCAGAGGCCTATTATTTAATGAAAGAAGCCTTATCTCCCTCTTGGTCAAAAAAAATGGCTGTGATTAATGACAGTGATGGCCCACTTGTTCAGTTTGAAAGTTGGAAGGGATAATTTTCTCCACTGTAATTAAGTTACTTGGGTGGGGGATACTCTGAATGACACCATCACTCATGTTGGACAGGTTGGTTGAAGAGATCCTGAGCTCTTGTAACAAAGAATTTAATGGCGGCCAGGCCCAAGGCATTCGAGAGTTCCTCATTCTGCTCCTTTCCCTATTGATAGGTTCTCATTTTGTTAAGAAATGGAAAATTGTCACAGGATATTGGTGTTACTGCAAATATCTTTTGAGTGATGTACTATTTTCTGATGGAAGAAGCTCCTATCTGTTTAGGAAACATTTCCAAAGATGGATGCCTGGTTGAAAATATTACAATATTTTTTATCCATTTCATCTGGCAGGTGCCACTTTTGCTAGGAACTCAGAAATCATAATAAGGCTATAGTCTCTGACATGGGTTTGCCATTTTCCAATAAAAAATGTCTGGGAAAAACATGTCCTGGCTAAGCCAACAGCATTACTCAAAAGCCATTAATTTTCTCTTCAATCACCCCTTGTTTGCGAATCAGAGGAATACTTGCCATGAGGGCGTCTTACCTTCCTTATCCAGGAAGGCAAAGGAAGTGAAGTGGAGGGGGCTGGAAAAACAGTCAGGTGCAACCCAAGATCCATTGGCTAAGCATCCCAAAGCTAGGGAAAAAGAGAATGAGTTGAAAAAAGTTTTGGATCCCTCGAAAGAATTCACATTAATATGAGAAGTGCAGGTACAAATTGGATTAATGAGTATCAAACTTGTTTAAACTAATTTGTAAATTATCTTTATTCAATTTATTAATCAAAATGCTTTTTCTTGTTTGTTTGTTTTTTCCATTTAAAAAGTACTCCAAATTCAAGTGTATTTTGTAAGCATTTTTTTTCTGATACTCTGAGAGGTTTTGAGTGAGATGGAGGGACAGGTTAGCGCTATATTTGTTTGAGCTAACTTTACAGATAGAAACTGAAACATCGAGGGATACAGGCATACATCTTGGCAAATGTATTAATTCAATTATTGAGCTCATCTGTATCCTTGGTGGAGAGAAAAGGATCCATCCTCTCATCTGTCTTTGGAAAAAGAGATTTTTTTTTATTATGTGCCTTTAAAGTTAGTAGTTGATATGGACACCTGAGGAGTTCATGAGTTTCAGTGACCTTTTACTATGGACCTGTTTCCAGTCAATTCATGTTTTCCTCACAGCCAGACAGCTGTTTATTACCATGTCTTCCCGCATTCTCTACAATATTTTCTACTGAGACCTCAAGCAGCTTGTTAGTGGGAAGTAAATATTGATTTGGCATCCTGTCAATGCAGAAAGAATGAAAAAAATTCCACCAGAGGCCCCTCAAACATTTTCCTATCGACATTTTCTGGGCAGAGTGGAAAGCTGCATAGAGGATGACAAGGCTGAGACTAGTTGAAATCCCTGAGGGGTCCACGGAGACCGCCGCTGTGACCTGTGTGATACTTTTTCTTCTCTTTCAAGTCTTTTTTTTTAATACACACACAGTCTGCTGGGAGGCACCCCTCTTGTAAGTGATCAAGGGCAGCTTATTGGCAGGTGAGAGCCTGCTTTTCTAGTTATAGCGAGGCAGCTTTTGTTTCAAGATGGCTGACAACACATAAACTGGATTTTGAAACTTCTGTCGACTGTAATGCATTTTTCATTTTCATTTTGTTAATGGGGTGGTCGACTTTGAAAGACAAGTGCTTTTAAAATATGCTCATGACAAACATCTTGATACTTAGTGCGCTGATAGCACCAATGTCGTTTCTGCTCAGGAATTATGAATAACCAGCGGTGATTAGTAGAAAACCTGTTTGTATCGGCCAGATGAGGATAGAACACGTGTTTCCTTAGTTGAAAATTTAGAGTTGAATCTTATGTTACGGCTGCTATTTATTATCAAAATATTTTTGCTAAGGAAGTGTCAATAACTTGATGGTCAACAAATTTTGTTAATGTGACTTCAACTGGAAATAACAATTGTACAATTGCATTCTAGAGTTGATTCACATGTAAACCTGATTACTCTTAATTGTGGTCAAGAGATTTGGAGCAAATACATTTGGAGCAAGTGTATCAGGAGCAAATGCTTCTCCTTACTTGGTTAGCATACAGATTGTCACAGTGCTCTAACTTTCCTCTGTATTACTACTCAGTTGTCACCAATGTTTACAGTGGCTAATGCTAAATAAGATTTGGGGTCCAAGACAGAACTTATTAGGGGTAACATTGATGCTGATGTAGTGATCTTTAATCAGAACCTTAACATTGGAAAGATGATCTACTCCAACTTCCTCAGTAGAATATCTTTGAAGGATTACTTCTCACCCTCTGTTTAGAAACCTCCAATGGAGAAATTACCACTTTGTCAGGTAATATTTTTATTTATATAGTCAGGAAGTTCCTTCTCTTTTTTACTATGATTCTACTTCCTTGAAGTTTCAATCTGTTTGTTCTGGAGCAATAGAAGAAAAATCCACATCGTCTCCTATGTGACAACTTTTCAGATATTTGAAGATTGTTTTATCTTCTCAGCCCATGTTTTTGAAAGCTAAAGCCTTTAGCTGTGAATCTCCCATAGGGGTTGGTTTCCAGATTTTCACCATCTTGATAGCTGTCCTTTGAACTTGCTCTAATATGGCATGGTCATTTTTGAATTGTGGTGCCTGGAACCGGTCACAGTATTCCAAGTGGAATCTGACTAACTCAGAGTAAAGCAGAGAATTATTTCTTGTGATCTGGTTTCCATGCTTTGTAAATGACATAAGAAAGAAAAGGGATACGTAGGAGGATGCTCTCATTTTATTTGCTCTGCCTTTTAGCCAAGGTTCTTAATTATCCAGAATTACATTTGCACCAGTACTTGAGCATGAGGCATCTGGATTTGTTCAGATATAAGGGGCACTCTCCATCATATTATTTTGAACTTCTCACCATAGCAAAAACATTTAGATTGTCAAACATTTAGATTGTCAAACTTAATTCACTAGAGCGTTAAGTTTTTGATTGTATTTGATTTTATTTCGCATAAACACAAATGCGAATTTTGGAGTTTAAGCCTAACTTTGTTTGGCTTTTAATGTTTGCAAGTACTGTAAATACTGTTCACATTTTATTTTATTTTACAGCCCTTAAATCGCCCTTATCATGGCTTGCCATAGGAAGATAAAAACCGTTCAGTTCTGTACATAAAGAAAAGTATTTCCTAAGAAACAGCTCTGAATAAGAATAAAATGGCAGGAGGAGGAATCTGAGGGAGATGGATTTTTTTTATATTTATGAAAATAAAGGTGACATGATGTGTTGAGAGGCTTTACAGTATGCATCAGCCCATTTTTCTGGAGAGCCAGAATCGTTTTACGTTCTTGGCAAGTGCTGTCTGGGAAGGGACTTCTTGCTTTCTCTGTGGGGACTACACACTAGCTAAGAAGCTGAAAAAATCAGAGCTTCTCTTTATGATTTAAAATAACCTATTCAAAACATTTACACGTTTACATCAGCTTTGTGATATGCTGGGCTTCCTCTCTGTTCCCCCACCACCATTTCTTTTTTTTTTTTCCCCTTACAAAATGCCTTGCAGCAAAGTACATGAGATCACTTAATTCTGAAGTTTGATATAGTGTCTTCTTGTGACATCAAGCCTGGCCTCTGGAACATAATTGCCCAACAGTATTGATTTAATTGCCTAGGTTTATTTGTGGACTCCTAATTATTGACTGGAGGTAAATTTAATGGAGAAACCTTTATGAACACAGGGAAACTGCTGCTGTGGCTGTTGTACATAAATGAACAGCATCACATCCCTTTAGATCATTTTTCAAGCTAATTTTATTCCACTGTGACAGTATGATAACATTTAAAATGTCATAGACATTTTATTTTTATTGCTGACATGCACCGTTTTAGTGCTACATTAGAATTTGGGAGGGAGAGGTTTCATGTGAACACTAGTTGTTCTTTATTGTCATTTAAAGATTCCCCAGGAGGATAATAATAAATCAAGCCACACCTCAGGTGTACATTCCCTTTCCACTTGAATTTTCTATACTGTTGATACTGAGGGGGATTAAACTCACCCCCTATTGCAGTTGGTAATAATAATATGTTGGGGAGCAAATATATCTGATAACTGCTGAACAGATATACTAATATCGATATATATGTTTGTGTGGTTTTTATCTTGCTGTTCAGACATACCGAAAAGAGATTTCCAGAACAAGTCATAAAGATGAATAACAAGGTTCTCAGGAGTATTATCTTAAAGAGAAAAAGGATTTGGAGTGAGGAGGAAGGGAGTAAAAGAGTTTCATCTAATAATTACGGTATAGGTGGTATAGGTACAGTCTGGCAGGGAATATGTAAAACATGCTGTCTTGAGAATAGGGTAAACAGTCAAGGTCCATCAACCACCCGGTCTTCCATAAAAGGGATCTGGTGACACAGCATCTTAACCAGAAAGTTGGAATCAAAAAATGTTTGTCCCTATTTGTTGCAGTCAGTTTTGCATAACTTAAGGGTGGGAATTGAAGCAGATGGCCTCTGAGAAACAAACAACTACCACACCATTTTTAAAAAATCCCATCACAATAATAAAAAACGGGATCAGGCTGGTTTCTTTCTTGTTGTGAAGTTCTTTCTAGGAACATGGGCCTTCCAGACAAAGTGGAGGCGCCCTGAGTGTGCTATCCTGCTTTTGTTTGGAACTGAATGTTCTGTCTGGATAAGTGATTATTACATATAACTAGACCTTTCAGTTACGTTACAGAGCAATCGTATCATACATTACCCATGAATAAAATGTAATATAGCTGGACCATGAATGCTGCAGCAAAATGGTTACCATATTTAAATTTGCTCGCAGTGACCAAAGAGGATAAAGGCACATAAATAGAAAAAAGAGTAAGGCAGTGGCAGCTATTGCCATCTGGGACTGTGTGACAGTATTCATGTACTTTTCAAGAAAAACCAAATCAATGGCCTAATGTGAAAGGAAGCAAACAATTCTAAATGAAAGAAACACAACTATAAAACTGGAAGATCTGTGCTATGACACACAGCCTTAGAAATTTATAGGCAACAAAATACTGTACATATATATTTATTTTACTAAGCTAGTTATCCTTACCAACTAAACACATCTCCTTACTTAATTGTTTTTTTTATGTACCATACCTTTATAAATAAATTGAGTGAAACTCTATGTTGAGGTTTCACTCATGGATGAGGTTTGGGAGAAAACCCACCCTACACTCTTTTTGTAATGTTTCAATCCTATTTTATACCTAAATTACTAATATTTGTGGGTCTTTCTTGACTATTTCACATTGGCCACATAATACCTCCCAATAATGTCGATCCTATTTAAAAGGCTTTGGCTGTGAAATTCTTTTATGGTTAAAATAATTGCTGGGTTTTGCTAATTACTGCAGCTAGACAGAGGTGCAGATCAGCCATCTTAAGAATTGTCCCTTAGTTTAACCCTGTACTAGAATCCCCTTTCAGCTGCTACCCATACAATTGGAAGATTGTTGCGTACTTTTTCTATTGCCTCCTTAAGGCCAGGTCCAATTAGTAGAAACATGGCGGACAGAGATTTTCACAATTCTCTGGGTAGAGCTTATTGTTAGCCCTTGGCTTGATTTCTATTTGCATCTCACTCTAGCTGCCAGGAGAGATTTAATAATCTCCTAGTGGACTTTGCTGTCACTGAAAACATTTGCTAGCGAAACATTAGTAGCTGCCTTTCTGATGTCTGTGTCTTTTCTCAAGAGGTCTTGCTCTTGTGAACTCCAGAGAGGAAAGCTTCCAGCATCCTTACATTAAAGGAAGTGTAAAGCCACCATGATAGGTAGATCATGAAGGATCTATTACATAATGCAAGCACCATTAACTTCAAAGCTGTCACAGACTTGAGTAAAACTGTTTTTCATGGCTTTGGGCTTGTAATGTACTGTAATGTAATCTGATCTCTCTACATCGCTATGGCTGATGAAAAGGGATTATACATCATGACACAAAAAATTAGCTGAATAAACAGGACGTAAGTGTAAAGCAGAGAGCAGTGACAAATTGCTCACCAAGTAAATACACATATGGCCGTACCAGAGGGTAGGAAAGGGATATTTACTGACTTTTAGATTTTTAATTCAAACGGAAAACTCTGAAGACTAATCTTTGATGGACTTAAAACAACTTGTCATCGGTCAAATTAATCTGTCAGATATCTTGATATCTGGTCAAGCTGCAAGGCAAGGGGGAGCAAAATACAAGAACCAGAGAGAGAGGCCTTTTTCTTCCTGCTCTGTTCCCTCTTCTCTGTGTTTCAAGAAAGTATTGGAAAGTGCAGTTCCTTCTGCAGTTCCTGTCGTGAACGATCTCAGATTTCCAAATACAGAACAACCAGCAGCCCTCCTTCTCTGAAGAAAATCTGCACCAGGCATTATCCTCTTCATTGAAAACTTGCCCCTTCCTTTTATTCCCTGACTTAGCATCTTATTAAAGTAAGACTGAAACCGTGCATGCCTTTCTTCTGCCCCTTATTTGTGTATCTCGTTATATTTTTCTTTCCTAACATGAGAATTCCCTGTATTGTTTTCTTGAACAGCCTTTAATACAGTTTTTAAAATGAATAACCACTTGATCCTCAATAGTTGTCAAACTGTCACTTCATTCAGACAGCTGCCTTATAAGCCAACTCTTTGGTTTGGCATCTGGCCCTTGGTCTTCCGATTCTGTCCAGCTTTTCCCTCCCCCTTCCCATCAGTTTCATGGCGCAAGTCGTTTAATGGTAAGCCTGCAGGCAAATTTATTTTTATGGGTATTATTTAAAATTTAAAATATTTAACATTTATTTAAAACCTGAAACATATAGCTGTATAAATAGGTGCGTAATTGTTACATCTCGGTGCATGTTCAAAATCATAGCCTTATATCATTTCACCATGCAATTAGTTTTTGCTTACATTCAAATCAGAATATAGCACTTAACACGTCATTTGCTTTCGTGGAAACTAGGGTTTCATGTGAATTGTGCATTCCACAGAACTACAGCTTACAAAGAGCTCTCAAATATTTAAGCTGATAAAATGTTATTGCTTAGTTAAAATATTTCATTTGATAGCGTAATATTTAAACAGATGAAATGTACCTACTGCAGATTTCAATAGTTTAAGGAACAATGGTATTTTTTTAAATTCAGATTCCAATAATGATACCAATAAAGATATAAAACATGCTTTGTGCTTGAAAGAAAATACCTATGTTCTGGGAGTTTTCTCTGAGTTCTGGGGGAAAAAAACAGTTTCAGTAGCATTATTTTTGAATCTGGAGTCCTGTGTTTGATTTGCTGTTTTAAAAAATGTGTTTGGATCTGGGTTTTTGTTTTGCAGAGCAATAATAATATGATAGGAATCATGCTGGTGGAGAAAATAAGGAGAGGGAGTAGCAATTGTTAAGAATATGCTCAAAGACAGATGATGTTCTTAAGTCCAGATTTTATAGGATGCCTCTGTATCCAGAGTTACTTTAAATAGCCAGTCCCAAAATTAGAACAAATGGAGATTGCTTTTGCTTCACCGTATACCTGCTAACTTTTGTTGCTGCTATTGTTATTGTTGTTGTGAGGAAGTTAGGATTTCCCGGATTGGATTGCGTATATTGTTCTTTTTTCTGTTATGCTTTATTTTGCAGGTGGATAGCTATCGCATGAGTTGCCCGTGTGTTTCTACTAGCGCTGTTGAGTTTCAGATTATAAAATGTGAAGATTGTGTTGTTGTTTTTGTTTGTTGAACTTTGACTTGTGATTGGGCGTGGTTTTGTTGTCGTTGATCTTTCAGGTTGCATGCTAAGTGCAAAGAGAATGTTTCTTTAGTGGTTGGTTGAGTTTTGCTGTCAAGTACATAAATATGAACTATCGTCCTGTTATTGCTTTTTCCTGGCCTTCCATCTGTACAGCCGGGCTGACAAAAAATTTGTCATCAAATTGTTGCTTCTACTGTTTTATATTAGGATTTAAAAGGAGAGGGTGTAGTTAAAAAGGCCTATCACCCTGCATATATTTATGCATTTAGTGTGCAAAAAAAAAAAAGAGAGAACAAAAAAATGTTCAAGCTCCCATGATTTCATGTTGCAGAATGCAAGTTTGGTTCAACTTGGAACACTCCCAATGAGTGTTGAAAAGGAGAACATTTGAACAACGAACTTTAGTTTGTCTGGGTAGATTTTCCCAATTTGATATGCTTGAGACGGATTCCAATTTAAACAATCCTCAGCCACTACAGCCAAAGATATTCAGTGGGCACCATGTTCAGAAGAAAGAAGAAAAATGGCAATATATTACTCGACTATTAATAAAAATGTGACAGGCTTCACTGGAAGATGAAGACTGGAAGGTTGCCATGCAAAATGTATGTCTATAAAGTGAACTATATAAGAACAGAAACTGATAAATGTATAAGATGTCTGCAACATTTCAAATGCCTGTTCTCCTTGATTGCACTGAATGATTAAGATAGAAACGGCTCTTTAAAAATCATTTTACAGTGACAAAGCAGCCTTAGAAGGTGATGAACAGCAAGCAAAGTATAGAATGATCACAAGCCCAAGACAGTGGTGGAATAATACATTCATCTAAGAGAAAACACTAAAAATAATAGATTTATCAAAATAAATGGAGACCTACATAGCGCAAAACAAGTTGGAGAGATTTCAGAAAACAGAGCCTGAAGGAGGAATAGAGAATGGGGAGTGAATGCAGAAGAACATTTTGCATTGTAAATAAATAAGAGTGTTTTAAATAAATAAGAATTTTTTTTTAAAAACAACAACCCTGACCTTATAATACTGCTTTATTTATGTTTGGATATGAAAACTATACAGGGTAAAAATAGTTTTTTTTCTTGCACTGCTGAAGTTAGCTGTGCTTGAATATTATAGAGTTGATCAAAATCAGAAACCATTCCTAAACCCAAGGCTTTTTTTTTCTCCAATTTAACAGAAGACACCTACAGAGATTTAAATTCCATCAAATTGATTTTGTTAGGATGGAAAACCCAACTCTGGGGCTTCACTGGTACATTTTTAATTTGGCAAGTCGTTACAAAATAACTCCCTGGAAGTAAAAAGAATCACAAAGCAGAAGTTAAATGTTGGTTTTAAAAAAACAGAAATATATTTGCATGATTTTGACACAGAACACCGCTCCCCCAACTCAACAGCTTTTATATTAAAGTTTACAGCAGTGCTATAGAAAACACAAAGGAAAAAAAAATCAAATTAACACAGAAATACAAATTTCCCTACATATCTCTGTTTTCTTATATGGAATGCCAGGAAAACACTACGACAGTGGTTCTCAACCTTTTTAATGCTGCGACCCCAACCGGTCGTAAGTTGAGGACTAAACCGGTCGTAAGTCGAGGACTAAACCAGTCGTAAGTCGAGGACTAAACCGGTCGTACGTTGAGGACTACCCAACCGGTCGTAAGTCGAGGACTTTCCCTGCCCGGGAGCGCCGCGCATGCATGGTTCCGCCCCCTGCGCCGGCCGAGGCGTAACTGGCAAGCGGCAGAGACGGAGCAGGCCGACCACCAGCTGGCCCAGCCCAAGGCAGGTAAGGCACCCGCCGGAAAAGGAAAAAAATGGCGGACAAAAAAAATGGCAGACAGCCTTGCTTGGCGACCCCCGTGAAATGGTCAATCGACCCCAAATGGGGTCCCAACCCACAGGTTGAGAACCACTGCACTACGACATTACAGAGTGTAAATACAGACCCAACGTGCCTTGTGGCTTCATTGTGATTTTGTCAAGATGACAGCAAATGATGCAATCAGGAAAAGCCAACATGGCTACCATTTGCCCTCAGCAGGAGTCAGACATCTCTCATTCAGACGCCTTTTCTGGACTTACTAGCTTATTAGCAAAGGTAGCTTGTTAGCAAAACTGATACTGGGATGGCAGTATCAGCAAAGGGCCCTGTGCAGTCTCCCGTCTCCTT
Organism: Protobothrops mucrosquamatus; assembly: GCF_001527695.2. NCBI lineage: Eukaryota > Metazoa > Chordata > Lepidosauria > Squamata > Viperidae > Protobothrops > Protobothrops mucrosquamatus. Next base: position 94,723 of record NW_015387732.1, on the reverse strand, counting down.
GCATATCTCAAGTTACTTGTTTACTCTAAGTTCCTGTTATACCAAAGGTCTTGCATTTCTCTCAGCCCAACCAATTTTTTCAACTGATTGATTTTCCATTATTGCTTAATGTGCAAGCTAAGCGGCTTCTTGTTACCTCTGCACACAACATTTGAGATTTCCATACCACAACCTGCGGGAAAAGAAATGTGTTTTTTTCCTCTCCTTTTGTCTGCTTATGGTTACAGTTTTATATTCTCACAAACGTAGGTCAGGGACCATTTGGGAAATTGCCTGTCGGTTTTCTGCCATTACAGCAATTGCTGGGCCGACGTGGTACAAATTTAGAGGACCTGTTTGCGGACTGTTCATAGAGGGATCCGTGAGGTGAAGATTAGTCAGTTGTCCCATAGTTAAATCTTTACTTCTGCCACAAACCCTTCATGAATCGTATTTTTCTCTAACTTGAACATGAATTTCAAATAAAATAAAGCCAGGGTGGAGATGTGGCGGCTTGGAAAAAAAAAACATACCTCCCTCCCTTACAATATTTCTATCTCTGGTTTGGGAGCGATCTTGTCATATGTCTTCTTCCATTTTCGTCACTACTAAAAAAGTGGGGAGGGGGGAGCTTTGATTAGAATACTCTAATTGTGCCTTGCTCTCGGAAGTTATTTTCTGCCTTGAGTCACAAGTTTCACTGGATGCCTCTGAAAGCCCTTTGCACACACACCCCCAGCGCTTGGAACTGTATTGATAGCTCTGTCTCTGCCCCTCCTGAGAGCAGTCAGCCTGTAGTGCTGCCTCTACTTATAAGTGCCCTAGAGATTGCTGTAACTTCATATTGATCAGCTGATTGAAGATAAATGACAGAGCTGCTGGTCTTGCAGATTACATCATTAACATGGTCAGTAAACCATGAATTGTTCAATAAGGCGTTTATCTTTTTTCATTTTATTCTGCTCTTTTATCATTTTTATGATAACGAACAGTTACACACACTAATCAGAGGGATCCATTTTAGGGAAGCACTGTCCTGGGCACGAGTACCATTGTCAGGACTAAGTGAAATCTAATGGCTTCAAGATACTTAGTAAATGTTTTTTAGCTGAAAAAAATATATATATAGGCTTTACTGATCATTTTTCTTACTCTGTTTCCCTTCCAGTTTCCTTTTGCTTCGTATTTAATGGAAGCAGTGCTGGAAAAACTAAATGAACAAAAGAAGCTGGCAGAAGAATACAGTTCTCTGATGAAACGAGCAGCCTAGGAGGAGCTAATAAACTGACTTTTTTTAAAAAAGAGGGTTTTCTTTGGCCCTGGGATTCTGTTCCTGGGACTGGTGCACAAAAATAGATGATCTGTCATATTCAACAGCATCTGGGTTTGCTTCACTTATGTAGACCAATTCAGAGAATCAAAATAGATTCACAAGTGTGTGATAGATACAGAACAAAATAAACTGGCAAGTTCATCTGATAAAATACAAAACTACTCTTAGTAGGATTTTTTTAAACTGTTCTTTGTGCATTGTATACCCATTCATAAATATAGGTTTGTAATTATCAGTATAAACATTCTGACATCATTAATTTTAATCTGGTATCATTTTTAAAACCCTGATCATCAGTAATCGTTAATTTATTTTGGATTCAAAACGTATTTTTTACTAAAAAGAAAAGTGTGATGTTAATATCAGCAATGATAGTTGGAGAAATATTAAGATCTGTTCAACAGATATGGGCTATGAAGTATTTAATTGTATTTTAGAAACATATTCTCCAAATAACTTATTTTGAGGTCATCTTTATGTATACCTATAAAATAATAGTATATGCTCTTAGGAACACATTACAGGTAGTCCTTGACTTACGGCCACAATTGAGCCTAAAATTTCCATTGTTAAACAAGGCAGTTGTTAAGTGAGTTTTGCCCCAGTTTATGACCTTGTTTGCCACTGTTGTTAAATGAACCATTGCATTTGTTAAGTGGGTCGTGTAGTTGTTTAGCGAATCTGGATTTCCGTGCATTGCTTGTTGAAAGCTGGTTGAGAAGGTTACGGATGGTAATCACATAACTCTGGGACCATCATAAATACATGCCAGTTGCCAAGTGCCTGAATTTTGATCATGTGACAATGGGGAAGCTGCAATGGTCGTAAGTGTGAAAACTGGTCATAATTCACTTCTTTCAGTGCTATTGTAACTTCGAACAGTTATTAAATGAATGATTGTAAGTTGAGGACTACCTATATTATTTTCTGTTGCTTTTGTTCACTCCCCTCCTCTACCTTTACTTTAGGAAAAGAAATAAAAGATGACAATAAAAACTTGCCTAGAGTAGGCATGAAAGATTTCAGGATTAAGAGATATGCCGAAAGGTAGATGTTGCCAACTCCAACTGAAACCAGTTTGAGAGATTCTCTTCTACCCAATAAATATGTCCAACTGACACACTTCAACATTTGGACAAGTACACACACACACACACACACACACACACATCTTCCAAAACTATTCGTATTTCCACAAATTGTGGGGTGATAATGTTAATAATTACTGATTCAAAGCAATTATGTATTTATAAAAATAATTGACCCTTGTATACCAAGTAATCTTGCTCACACTCAAAAATTATTCTCTCTCCTAGAAACCTATGAGTACACAAACATTCTCCTCTCTCATCTTCCACCAGAACACACGTTGGAGATGGGCTGAGGCTGCATTGGGAAGGGAAGTAGAGAAAAGGAAAGTGTGTCAGATGAAGGAAAAAAGAAACTAAACAGGGAGAGAAAAGAGAAAATGCTCTTTAGACATTACAAATCTGTCTCCTTTACCTTGAAATGGAAAACTTGGGTGGACAAAAAAAAAATTACCTTTGTGACATTTCATGGAGTTGTCTTCAGTCCACTATTTCCTCTTCCGGAAGCCACCATAAAATTCCAAAGAGCTCTGATCCTGGACACCATAATGCCCAGCAATCTTCGGCCCTGTAAGGATTCCATATAATGAATACCTTTCTCAATGTAAGCCAGGAACCATTGAAACAATTGCTCACACACTTCAATACTGTCAGTACTACCTGTGACTTGGAAAGGTATGGGTCAAACACATAGATGGGGTTCAAGGCCCTGCCTTGCTCATCATTGCTGTCTTTGTCTAAAATCTATTGTACCTCAGTAGTTACAAGCAACTTTATCCAGAAAAACACCAGCAAATTCATCCGGCATGCTTTTGGGCAAAATATCCCTCTTAGTGTTCCTTGAGTAGAGCCACCAGTATTGATTGGCAGATACAATAAAGAGAAGAATTGAGAGGTTGCTACTCAGACTATCACTGTATAGGCTCAAACAAATTATACTAGTGCCTGATCCTACTAATTCCTTTGTGATTGTTTCATCTCCCTTAGATCCTTGGTGAACCATGGAGCTGCTTAGGATGAATGATTGGGAAAGGTCTCGCAAGAGCAATTTTGTTCAGCACCTAGCTGTTTCCATAGTCCAGAATTCATCCAGATATTTTGGATTAACCAGTCTTAAGTAGTTGATTCCCTATGCAAAGATCTGGGTTGACTCCTCAAGATAATCCAAAACTAGATTACAATTTAGTAGGCTGTTTGATGAAAGGCTAGATATGTACAGCAACACAGCTTCAAAAACCTTAGTTTCAAGGAAAAAAACCCTGTAGTCTCAAGAATAATTTAAGTGGTGTATCTGAGTAGTGATTTTCTATTTAGTTGATATGTTCTGTTTTTTCCAAACTTTAAACAGGATACCAGTGATATCATTCAACTTTAAAAAACTTCCAACCTTCTTCAAATATCGTCAAGAGTGAAGATTCCACAACTTTTTGAAAAGGTATAAACTGCTTTTACACCAGTTCTGGCGTAGCTGATCAGACCAATTATCCAACTGAACTGCGTGTCCTTTGATACTTTTCTCTCTAGAGTTTTTTGTGCAGCATTAGCCTTGTGAAATTTTAAAAAGATGCCAGCCAAAGAAAGAAGTAATGAGGATTCATTTACATCAAATTTCTTTATATAAAAACAAATTAAAGCCTTCTGTTAATATGTCCCTGCATCACCAATTTATTTAGCAACATGGTACATTTCTAAATTATTATAGGTAATGTATGTCTGGATATTGGCACAGTTTTTAAAAATAAATAAGGAACAGGATATCGGTTTTCTGATAAAATTAATCTTTCTTTTGTTTTACAGGCCTGCATAAAGGCGAGGCTTGGTTGTAAAGTTACTTTTTCATCATCATTACAACAGATGCTAAACCAAGCAGTCACTAAACAAAAACTACCTATAGTTCCTTGTTGTATATTTTTAATATTAGCCCTACAGTTTATGTTCTGTAACTTACAAAACACCTTCATTTAAAGAGTTCTATGATTCTTTGCTACTCTCAGTATTGAGGGTGTGCAAACATTTTGCCAAGACAATCTAAGAAATACTGTACATGGTGGCTAAAGCTTAAATAAGCAGTGAGCAAGGTAAAGAAGCCAATGCGAGTTTGGGGTATTTATTTTCCTGACACCTCTCTTTCTTTCTTTTGGACATTCTCTTCCAAAACACAGGTGAAGAGTACTTCGTGAGAGAGCTGATCTTTTTACACAGGAAGTTTGAAATTAGTCTAAGAGCCATATACGACTTAAGGGCCCAATGTCATTAGCTCTCTGGCTTAGAATCTTGTTTTGGCCAGGTCATATAGTATCAAAGTAAATCAGACTCTAAAAACCAAAGCCATGTACATCAGGACTACTTTTATTGTAAATGCTATAACAGAATCATGCATTTCTGAATGTGCTTCCCCCCTCCCTCACTTTATTTTCATAAGAACTAGAGGAGAGCCAATATAAGGTCCTGCCTCGACTACTCCTCCCAAGACAGCAGAACTCTTGAAACAGGCATTGTTTCGAAAGGAACTTTTATTGAGAGATAGCGACAGCAAGAGAGCAAAGCAAGATCTAAAGTTTTCCTGCGTGAGTTGCTACACTAAAACTTTCGTTTCACGAAAACCCACCCCAGAGTCCAACTGTCCAGTTTGCGTCCAACCAATCTACAGGTGCGAAGTTGTTATGGGAACCGGAGCTGATAAGGGACGGTTCCCAGGCGCTTCACCGGATCTCCCAACGGACTGGAGATTAGACAAATGGCCCCTGGCACATTCCATTCCCCCTTTTCACACCCAAAGAGATACATCAAAGTTGAGGAAGAACAAAATAGAGGAAGCAGAGCCACAAGGCCCCCTCCCAGCGAAGAAAAACCTTTCCCCTCCCCCTAGAATGGCAGAGCCCCGAAAATAAACATTGAAGGGATTTCTGACAGCCAGTCTGACAAGTTTTCTCAAGTTACTTTCTTGAACTGGGTTCAGACACTTTTTATCTGACCATTGTCTTGGCAGACGTTCTTCTTGTTGTTCTTCAAGGTCATTCCCTCTTTTCTCTACGCATAATAACACAAACTTCACTATCCTCAAGATAACCAAAGATTGAATCTCTTATCAAATGCTAAGCTTGCAAACCAGGAAAATTTCCTCTGCAATTGCTTAACATCGTTTTGATTCTGAATGACATTCTCCACTGGACCAAAGAATAGAATAGAATAGAATAGAATAGAATAGAATAGAATAGAATAGAATAGAAGCTGGAAGGGACCTTGGAGGTCTTCTAGCCCAGTCCCCTGATCAAGCAGGTGGTCCTATACCATCTCAGTCAGATAATTGTCCAGTCTCTTTTTAAAAACTTCCAGTGATGGAGTGCCCACGATATCTGGGGGCAAGCTCTTCCACTAGTTGATTGTCCTCACTGTCAGGAAGTTTCTCCTTAATTCCAGGTTGCTTCTCTCTTTGATCGGTTTCCAACCATTGTTTCTTGTCCTTCCCTTTGGTGCTCTGTGTCCTGCAGAAAAACCCATCCAGGTGATGAGATAGAGCTGAGGTAGAGGGCTTGGGTATTTTGAGATATTGCCAAATTCTCGGCAATCCTGACCAGTATGGCCAATGATAACAGATATAGGGGACCAGGATGTGGAGGCCTACATGCAGAGAACTATACTGCTAGCAACATCCTGGATGGTGGTGGCAGAAAGTAAAAAAATAAAAATCAGGATGGATGTCACGCTTCACACTTGAAGCGATATCTTTTTGTGCACCTATGTGATCACATTGCGTATAGAAAAGGGCCAGGACTTCTGATGGTGCTGCCAAACAGCCATCTTGCCTGCCCCACAGCCTCCCATTTATAGAAGTTGTTGCAGAATGCTGCATTTAAACATATGACGTTGCTGTCACTTTTATGTACAGGAAGAATGAAAGAAGAACAAGGTGAATTTAGACCCCTATTCCCTTTTTTTCATGACTGGCAAAATGGGGTCAAAAACCATCTCTCTCCCTAAATGGGCTCTTCAAAATGTAGAATGTAGATTTTACTCTTGTATTTACAGCCATCTGTGCAGAGATGCAGTCTAGCCATCTGTGTTTGTGTGTGCGTCTGTGTTAGTTTTGACTCCCCACAGCTCAGAGGAACTGAGTAGCCCACAGTCGCCCACTTGGTTTTCCTACCAAGCAGGACTAGAATTTAGGTCTCCTAATTCCTATCCCAGCACCCTAACCACTAGACCACTAGACTAAGGTTTCCCAATCTTGGCGACTTTAAGACACGTGGGTTTCTGGCTGGCAAATTCTGGGAGTTGAAGTCCACATATCTTAAAGTTGCCAAGATTGGAAAACCCAGCATTAGATCAAACTGGCTGTCTGCATACTGCTACAGATATGCAAACATAACTCTATCTAAATCAGCAGGCATGCTTTTCCTGTCTGTTCTTTATTTCTGACAATTAAAACTATAAATAAAATCTCTAGAAGTTGGAGCAGATTTGGAATAGTCTGTACCATCTGTTTTTGAATATTTTCTCAATGTAGCATTAGCCATCTCCCTAGACAAGGCCTAGGAGTTGGACTATAAATTTTCAAATATATGGACAATAAGAGCATTCACTAGTGCGGTCCATATTCTCCCATTAGATGAGCCTCATGCGCCACCTCGTGGTAAGAAAGTTGCAGTTACATAAATAATAAAATGTACATTCAGAGCCATCGCGACTTCAAACCGTTGCTGAATAAAGAGTTATAAATTGGGGATTATCTGTATGGTACTGTACTACAGTAATTATCTTTGCAAACCAGTTCTAAGATAAACCATTTATTTTGCTAATGTTTCTCATTTAACAACAGTTTTAATAAGGAGGGAAAAGTACAGAAAACAAATTTTGGAAAGATTTTCCACTATATCCAACTCAGACATGATTAAAGTAAGCAGCTTTCCAGCAGTGACAGTTGTAAATTATTATTCTGGTTTTCTAGTATTACAGGAAGTAAAGTGCTTCAAAATAAGATAATCTGAAAAGAGCTTGATATCACTGTAAGAATCTCAAGGTAATAAGAGGTTGACTCAAAATAGAAGTGTCCCTTCTCTTCTAGTGTCCCCGTTGTACATTTTGTAAAAAATAGTGCAATTTTCACTAACCTCCCATTTTTTCTTGTGCAAGGTGTCTATCAGAGTTAATTCCTGATAGCACAGGTAGTCCTAGATTTACAACAACTCATTTTGTGATACAACAGCATTGAAAAAAGTGACTTATGAATGTTTTTTCACACTTATGACCATTGCAGCATCTCCTGTGATCACGTGATCAAAATTCGGATGCGTGACAACTGGCTCATAATTATGACGGTTGCTGTGTCCCTGGGTCATGTGATCACCTTTGGCGAGCTCCTGACAAACAAAGTCAACGGGAAATCCAGATTCACTTAATGACTGTATCACTAACTTAGCAACTGCAGTGATTCACTTAACAACCACGGTAGGGGAGGTCATAAAATGAGACAAAGTTCACTTAACAACTGTCTTGCTTAGCCACCAAAATTTTGGGCTCGATTGCGGTCATACGTTGAGGACTATTTGTGGATCCACTTCCAAATTAATTCCTAGTTTATTTTTTATTTATGCATTATTAAGATTTTAAAAATCCACCGTACCAAAAAAAAACCTATTAAAAAAAACCCACACCCAACTCCCATGGCAGCAACAACACAATCAAATCAGCCACTTGATCAGCTTCATCTCCATTTGTGGTCCCTCCAGGCCTGCTGACAAAATCACATTTTTAATGGCCTTTGGGAAAAACAACAGGGTAGGGCCCCCGCATACCTTTGGAAAGGGAGCGAATGATAAGATTTTTCTGGGTAGAAATGATTTTTGTTTTTACTTGAGCCTTCTCAATGGTACGCTTTTTCCTTCTTATTCAGTTTCCTTGCCCCGTTCTAAGTCAAAATAAAATCAGACTCTTGATGAAATAATACGGCCACATTTTATAGCTACATCCTCAAAGGGTTGCTCGCGGGCAATTTTATTTCCAATCAGACTCTTCGGGGATTGCCTCTGTGGTTTACTAGGTCCCTTGTAAATGTGTTACTCTGAATATATTCTGTTACTTAACTAGTTCTCCATACATGCGCTGCGGCCTGTGAAGAGATGTACAAAGGAACAGTTGTCATTTCAACTAAGACCATTTAGGAGTGAGTCAAAATGAATATGATACTAAATTGCATCACACTCCCCCCCTTTCAAAAAAAAGCTTAATTTATATTCACTTTCATATTTGTACAGTATTGTGGAGTTTTTGCCAGTTTTTCCCTATCCCACCAGAGGGCAGACTTTAATTAGAAATTATTTGTACATATTGAAGAAGCGATGAGGTTTTTTCATATACCCTTATCTACTTAGTTCTGCACTGTCTCATAATGCTTACTCTTGATCCTGGATACTGCTATGAATTCATCATTATACATTTGTTTCAGCAGAAAAATGCTGACGAGGCACAAAAGAAAGCAAACTTTCTGTAACTAGAATTGATGGTTGTTGTTTTCTTTTTCATTAGGTTTGGTGTGCAATAGTGTGCTTATTTCCAAGATGCAATAAAAGCAGAAACATGGATGGAAGGGTGGAATGGGGGGAGAAAACTTATGATAAAAGATATTCCCAAACTTTTCAACTCAGCTTAAAGTTCACAATATATGCTTCCTTGGTCTACACCTGATGTGAAAAAAAATGAAACTTGAAGAAGGAATGCATGATTTGACTTCCTCCATTCCAAAGCATCTTCAGGAATGGTCACTGTTTTTGGCCACCGAAAAGTCTCATTCACCTTGCTACTCCTCTATCAAAGTTGAAGATATTTTGTCATTAGAAGCAAAGCCTTTCTTTGCAAGCTGCATTTTTTTTTCCTTTTGTGACATTCCTGTAGTGCCTGCTAGGTCATCCCACAGCTGAATTTTCCTGCTTCTACATAGTGTGTTCTGGCTTTGCCATTAACAAGAAGTTGAGAGTAGATCTTAGTCTAGATTCTCATAAGAAAGTTAGTCTCACATGACAAAAAGGCAAGGCTTTGGGAATGACCAGGCATCCACAGGGAAGTCTTTACAATATTAGGCAGAATTCTAGGGGAGGAACTGGAATGGAAGTTTGGAACAGTTGGCTTCAACAAGTGGTTGTTGAAGATAGGCTATTAATTTTGAGACAGAAAAGTTTAGTGGATGATCTTGAGAAAGAGAAAGAGAAAACCTGCTGTAATTTTTGCCAAGTCTTTCCTCAACTCTAGAATTAAGACTTTGTGTATGGTTTTGAGTAGGTGTTCGCTTCTGGCAACTCCCTGCAGTTTTCCTGGCAAGGTTTCAGAGGTAGTTGGCCATTGGCTCCTTTCTAGGGCTGAAAGAAAGTGACTGGCCCAAAGTCACCCCGCTGGCTTTCTGCCTAAGGCAGAACTAAAACTCACGGTGTCCCAGTTTCTACTCATCAAACTGATTTCTTGAATTAGGACATACAGTAAGTAGGGTTAAAAATAGAATAGTGCACACATATGTTGTATCAAAGCCTCATACTAATAGAGGTTTGGAGCTGCTTTATATTGTAAATCTGCATTTGGGAAAAAAATAATGATTTTCTTGTCTTGCTAATTAAGGTATTCTAACTAAGAATCTTGTGTTTCTACTTGATATAGCCTCCTTCCTTATGAAGGGCATCCATTTAAAGTCTTCCTGGATTTTTAAAGCCACTAGTTGCTTTTTCCATTTGTCTTCTTTCAGTGTTGTCTGAGGCAGGAATCTTGACTACTGATAAGTCCGCTGATTTTATCAGAGAGAGAATCCTGCAGCTTTAGAAGCAGTTGGCATGGAATGTTCTCATCTGTGGGCTGCTGTTCCCATCAACTCTCTTGTGCATTATTTGGAAGGACAGACACTGAAGTTGACGCTCAAATACTTTGGCCACGAAACGAGAAGAAAAGACTCACTGGAAAAGGCCCTGAGGTTGGGAAAGATTGAAGGCCAAAGGCGAAGGGGATGGCAGACGATGAGATGGTTAGATAGTGTCATCAATGCAATGAACATGAATTTGGGCAAACTCCAGGAGACAGTGGAAGAAAGAGGGAGGGCTGGGATGCTGTGGTCCATAAAGTCACAGAGTCAAACGCGATGGAATAAAAACATACCTACTAATCAACAGAGGATCCACAATTTGAACAACCAGCTTGACCAATTATTCAATGCTAATTGGACATTTGGACCTCCAGATTCAGTGCTGAGGATTGTCCCCAGAAAATTCTGGAATGTCTCAGAATTCAGATCAACTCTCTTTGGAGGCTGAACAAAATCGAATCTAATCAAAGATTATTGGATAACAATGCAATACCATTGGCTGAAAACTTACACATGGACTAAATAACCCTTGGTAAGATTTCTACTTCTACTGTATAATCTTTCTTTGCTCATCATTCATTGAGGGTAGATGAACAGATAGTGTGGCCTCATATCTTCATTTTCAATTGCAATCTATCATTTCAAGCGTTAGCTATTTTTCTTTATTGAAGATTTTAATAGAAAGGAGAAAAGTATTTTTGCTTGCTAAATTTCAAGATTAATTATTCCCTGTCAACAAATTTCATAGGAAAGATTTGAATTTCCTTTATGACCTACAGCATCTTGTTTCAAAGGTACTATACATTTTCCCTAAATAATATTCTGTTTTAATAATTAACTATATCTAATAATAATAATAATAATAATAATAATAATAATAA
>NW_015387732.1:77060-83502 GCF_001527695.2 Protobothrops mucrosquamatus | reverse complement strand
ATTGCTTCTTGTCCTGCTTTCAGGCGCTTTGGAGAATAGCTCGACTCCCTCTTCTTTGTGGCAGTTCCTGAGATATTGGAACACTGCTATCATGTCCCCCCTCGTCCTTCTCTTTGTTAAACTAGACATACCCAATTCCAGCAACCGTTCCTTATATGTTTTAGCCTCCAGTCCCCTAATCATCTTTGTTGCTCTTCTCTATCACATATTAGTATAAAGCAAATAGCAAATCAGTCAGAACTCCACACCAAAATTATAATCAAGATTCTGCTTTCAAGAAGTCTATAATAACCTACCCACAAAATGTATTAAATACTGTGCGGGCTATGCTATATAGGGCAATAAAATAATGACTTGGTATTCAATAGTTTACATTGATAGTTTGCAAGCTAACCCAGAGATCTTAGGATAAATATTGTCCTAGAATGGCTGAGAGGTTGGAAAGAGGTTTGTTGTGAGCAAAATGTAACAAAGGGAAGATGGTTAAAAGTTTCTTGTCTTTGACCAGAGGCTTAGAGACTAGACTGGAGGTGTTTCACATTCTACATCTGGAAAATAAGAAAAATATAGGTGTTTCTGTATGTGTGTAGGCAATGCTTATAATTATACAAGTGTTGATAGTGAAGTTGAAGCATTAATAGAGTTCAGCGGGGATTGTAAAAGATAGCAATAGCAATAGCACTTAGACTTGTAGACCACTTCATAGTGCTTTACAGCCCTCTCTAAGTGGTGTACAGAGTCAGCATATTGCCCCCAACAATCTGGGTCCTCATTTTACCAACCTCGGAAGGATGGAAGGCTAAGACAACCTTGAACCGGTCAGGATCGAACTCCTGGCAGTGAGCTGAATTAGCCTGCAATACTGCATTCTAACCACTGCACCACCACGACTCATTGGCCAAAATATCATGTACATTGCCTGGGATGTCTCTTGCCTGAGTTTCAATAATGAAGAGCTGCTTCTGTGCAAACTGGGAGAGAACCTTCAAATGCAGACTATGTTTTAAAAAATGGTGAGACTTTCATTAAAAAAATCCTTATAATCAGTTGCATGGCCATTATCACATTAGATCAGTTGCAAGAGTAAGAATTAATAGGCCATTAATCTCCAGCTAGGAAATTATTTTCTACCAAAGGGATCAGCAGCTGTATCTGCTTTGCTCAAAATACAATTCATTAATAACTTCACTAATATTATTTATTGTCAATTTCTGTCAATGTCTAATTGTCCTAAAATGTAAGTAGCTCTTGCTGTAAGAAAGATTTTTTTTAAAAGATAAAGACTAAATCCAAGAGAATCCAGATAGAGAGTAGTGAAATAGTAAAACGTATTTTTTTTGTTGTATTTATACCCCACCTTTTCTCAACATAGCTTACAATCAATTTTTCTGTTATGGTATCATCCTAAAAACAAGACAGATTGGGCTGAGTATCTGGCCAAAATCATGCAGTGAGCTTCGTGGCCATGTGGTGACTTGAAAAAAATCCCCAACTCAAAGTCTATCTAAATAACAAATCCACCATCTGTGATCCCACATGTATTTTTAGCAGTAAGCAATGGTGGGATTCAGCCAGTTCGCACCACTTCGGCAGAACTGGTAGCTAATTTTTTGTTGCCCATGCCCAGAATGGACTTCCAGAAGCGGCATCCACACAGAGAACCGGATGTTCACATATTTGAATCCCACCACTGGCATTAAGTCATGTTGAGTTCAATGACATATATTAGAAGACACACCATGCTCGATCATGGTTACCTGTTCTAACATATGCTAGCAAAACATGGACAACAACCTCACGATCGATACAAAAGCTACGAGTGGTGCAAAGAGCCATGGAAAGATACATGCTCGGCATCACAAGACAAGATAGAAAGACCTGCACATGGATTGGAGAACAAATGAAAATATACGATATCATCAAGAGAGTGAAAGAATTAAAATGGAAATGGGCTGGTCACATAGCAAGAAGAACTGACACGGCAGGTGGACCAAGAAAGTCAGAGAATGGATCCCACTTGATAAAAAGAGTCCATGAAAGAGACCTAAAACACGATGGATTGACGACATCAAGTGTTGAGGGCCCAATTGGCAAAAGAAAGCTCAACCATACTGGTTGGAAACAGGAGGAAGAGGCCTTCATCCTGCAGTGGACAATAGACAATGGCTAGAATGATGAATGAATGATGATAACAACTCTAAGGCTCCAGGGTGGCCTTTGGCTTAATAACAACATCCTTCTGCAGGAGATCACGTCAGACCTCTTCCTTCTTGGGTGAAAAATAGGTTTTAGTAATAGAAAATACGTTATATCAGCAAAAAACAGATTGTCCCCATACACTGCCTGCTTCTGTCCCTTTGCAGTCCCTCAACAGATTATCCCCTTAACAGAACAACCCTTAAGGGACTCCAATGCTCTGCAGTGAGAAATATAGAATATAAATAAAGGCATAACTTTGGCTCACTGTTTCGGTAGCTATTCTTTAGTAACGCCTTAATTGCTTTTTGTGTTGTCTATGTTTTTATAGTCAGGGATTTTTAAGATGACCTGGTACGGTATCTGTAAAATCAAGCAATAGGAAAAAAAGCTATTTAAATCATTCCCTTTCATCTTGTTGCAGTGAATGTGGTTCAAACACCATAAAGCAGACATGTCAAACTCGCAATGTCACATGACGTCGTGCGACATATCAGAGCTTTTCCCCCATTGCCGGCAATGGAGTGGGTGCGGTTTTGTCGTGACGCGTCCGACCCGCGGGCCGGCAGTTTGACACCCCTGCCATAAAGAATCAATACTTAACATTCAAATGGTCATTTAAAAAAACAGCAAAGCAAATAGAAATAATACAGGGAGTTGTCAACTTACAATAGTTCATTTAGTGACCAAAGTAACAGCAGCATTGACAAAGATGGCTTATGATCATTTTTCACACTTATGACCATTGCAGCATCCCCAGGATCATGTGATTAAAATTCAGATACTTGGAAACTAACCTATATTTATGACGGTTGCAATGTCCCAGGGTTATGTGATCATTTTGTGACCTTCTGACAAGCAATGGGGAAGCTAGATTCACTTAGCAACCATGTTATTAACAACTGCAGTGATTCACTTAACAACTGTGGCAAGAAAGGTCATAAAGTGGGACAAAACTCAGTTAACCAATGTCTCACTTAGCAACAGAAATTTTGGGCTCAGTTGTGGTTGTAAGTTGAGGACTACCTGTATATATTTATAACAACCTGAATTATTTTTTAAGAAGTTTTTTCCCCCCTGTAACACATGATGGCAGTAAAGTAGAGGAAATGGTACAGCATCTGCACAGAAAATGTTACTTTTTGTCCATCCATTGAATTGGATGATTCCAATGACTTGGGTTTTCCCCATCTGGGATGATGGCAGACTCTTTCTTATTAGTAAGATCAGGACATATAAGCATGATGGATAATCAAATTAATTAACTATTAAGATAAGCTAAACTAAGCTGAGATATTGTCATTTTTTACTGTGGCCACACTGGCACACATTAAAAATGAAATTCTGTGGCCTGCTCTCAAAAGTGTACGCATACATAACACACATATAAACATGTTATTTATATATACATATTGAGAAAAATAGTCGAACACCGGGATAATACAAAAATAACAACTGTTTAATAAACTTAGCTTTCATCATCAAAAGTGGAATGCCGGAGATTCGAATGCCTGTTTATAAGACCAGCTACTCATGGAGCGTGTTACCGGTCTCAGCTAATCGTATTGCTTTTAGCTGTCTCGCAGCCGTCTGCATATTCGTGAGTTCGGGGATCATTGCCTCTCCTGTTGTCGCTCTCTTTGTCCGCTTTGGGCATGGCTGGATACCTATTGCCATGGGATGGTCTTCCAATGTTTCCTGTCCTATGGCCATCCCCCCGTTGTAGCACCCCACCTCCCATCATTGGTTCCTGCGCGGATCATGTTAGGGATTCCTCCTCTTCGCCAGTTGTAGTTCTTTGCTGTTGTATGGGCCCATGGTTCTGATCTTGCGTGGGCTGCGTCCGTTGCACTCGTTATGAGTTGTTGCACCATTGCTCCCACTTCCTTAGTGCCTGATAGGCAGGCAGCAACTCTATATGGTGATTGATAGAGCGCTCGTTGGATAGCCACGCTTCCTTTAGCAACCAGCCGCCCTTGGTGACATCTTGGGTGATTGCCTCCGCCCTGGCAAAGTCGAACACGTGATTGTTGCTGGCCATATGCACCCACACCTGTGAGCGTTGCTCTTGTCATCTGATGGCCAGTTTGTGTTCGTGGATCCTAGTTCTAAGCCGTTTGGTTGTCTCCCCAATATAATTACAGTGACAGTCCTTACACTGCACTCTATATATCACCAAGATGTTGAGCTTATTGTTATGAAGATAAAATGCCCCGAGGATTAGTCAAGGAAAAATGCCTTGGGGGGAAAGGTTCAATCAAAAGAGATTGGAAGCCATTCCTGGAAGATCATACGTAAGTTGTGATAAAACTACTTTGATTGTAACTTGGCTGGAAAGGAGTTAATTCCTTTACCGTTTGTTGTTTAATAGTCCTTGAAATCAAGTGGGACACCTGGTGGAGGAAAGTAAATAAATTTTCAGGTCTTCCAGACTTCTTAGGTATTTTCAAATCACTGCCATTTACACACTCCAGTTCTTCCAAATCAAAGTCAATTCACAGTATCTTCTCTGTGCCAGAAACACAGGGAACATATAAAAATAGTTGTAGTACATATTATCATGAGAGCTTATTAGTAGTTTTAATCACTGATGTCATCAAAGTATTAAAAACCCATCTGGCACAGATGTCATCAGTTATAGACCCCCTTTTTACATGTTCAGTTTCAAACTATTGCTTCATGAAGGGCTAGAAGGGGGAAAAAATTTCTCCATTCTTGAGCAATGTAGCTTTTTTCCAAGAGAATGCCCAAGATGAAGTTATACCTAATTTTGATAGTCTCAAAGGTGCTTTTTCAAAAGGCAACTGAAGAAGCTTCTTGGATGAGAAGGGAAATGTCTTCAAGGAAAACCAAAGTCCAGTTGCTTTTTGAAAAAGCACCTTTGAGATAACAATGACTGAGAATCTCCATGGACCTAATAATTTAAGACCTACATTATTTTTCTTCCATTTACACATCAGTCTCTCTGCTGCTTGAAAACAAGTCCCCTACTTTGGCCCAGAAGTTAACAGGGCATACAACCAATGGCCTCTTTGTTAAGTGGCAGATTTTACCCTTATGTTTTGAGCATGCCTAAAGTAACTGAGAACCACTTTCGTGTAGTGGTTAAGATACTGTGTTCTAGGCTTGTCTTAGGCATGAAAGCTGGCTAAATGACTTAGGGCTAGTGCTAGTTGTTCTCTCTCAGCCTGAACTATTTCAGAGAGCTGTTGTAGAGAAAAGAGGAGTCTTAGGTAGCACATGCCAGACATGCAACAAATCTCTGCTAATGTCTACTAGGCATTTGATTTTCTGCTCAGCTGTTGCTTTTTATTTTCCATCATTTTAACTAGGGATACCCAACAAAGTATGGTTAAAAAGTCACAATGGTGTCTGTAATGGCATGATTGAAACTCCAGTATTTTTTATGTGCAGATATTCGTGAACCCTGATTCTGATTCCAAGTATCTCCTGTTAGTTTAAAGATGATGAGAAGGAGTTGCAGGGAAGAAAGATTAATATGTCCTCCTGGGGAAAATACGTTTGCATGAAACTGCGAAGAGGAGGAAGGATAGGCCGTAACTCAAACTATTGCTTTGAGAAAACCACGGACTAGCTAACCTACACTAATATATGTGAAAACGCAACTAGGACATTAGTTGCTCAAAATTGGAAAAAAAAGATATTACCAACTATGGATGATTGGAGACAGAAAGTATCATATTTTGCAGAGATGGCAAAAATATCCGCGTACCTGAAGGATTACTCTCAGGAAAAATTTATCTCAATATGGAGAAGATGGATAGATTACATTCAGAGAAAGTATGAACTGAAAAATTATTATGTAGCTTTTGATTAAAAACTTAGAACAAAATTAGGTATATTATATATTGATATAATATAATATATTGTTGTAATTTAATGTTATTTTAGAGTCATAGTAATTTTGTACTAGTGTGTAGTAATAATGAGTAGTTTTGATTAGTATTGGATGATTGTGTATTTATTTCCTAGATTAGCTTTGGGGAGTCCTGGGGGGGAGGGGGGAAAGGGGTAGGTTGGTGTTATAGATGTGGGAAGTTAACCCAGAGAAGGAAATATTAAAAAGGCAGGAAAAATATTGTTCACCAAAAGGATTTTTAAAAGCATTTTTTGAAAAGCAGAAACCAAACCTGGCCTCATCTCTGCCCAGGGCAGTAGCTAGTCTTATACAAATGCAGATGTGGAACCATCAGAAAGTTGAAGCCAGAGCAATCAAGAAGACAAA
>NW_015387732.1:60378-73526 GCF_001527695.2 Protobothrops mucrosquamatus | reverse complement strand
AACAGGAAACTTCCAGGCAAGGCTAGAGGGTATAAAAAGGCCTTCTACCCATGTGCTCACTCTCTTTCCTCTCCTCTGCTGCTTCTTGCAAGACCATCTGTCTTCTGCAATAAACTGTAACCTTCTTCCCAAAGCAGTTGCCATGTTTGCTTATTTATTCCCGGCTTGGATGAACCAGGATGAAGACTTACTCCTAACATAGATTTATATGTATATATATGTATGATTTTTTAAGGAGGTGCCCGGTGGTACCCCAACTGCACTGACGGGATGGTTGAGGGAGAAAGGGAGGTAGGAAAGAGGGAGGAAGGAGGAGTGGTGGTAGGATAGCGAGGAGGAAGGTGTAGGTAAGTGAGAGGGTGGTGCAGAAGGGGGACACCGGACACGTCCGTGAATGTATTGATTGGTGTTGATTCCTTTTATGGTTGATATTGTGATAAAAGATTTATGTTTTTGTTTTTCAATGAAAAATCAATAAAAATTTATTTTAAAAAAAAAACGTGTCCCATTTGAGGGTCCCAAATATTAAAGTATTAAAAATAGTAGTTTAACATCGATAGGGTTCTATTCAGATCAATTTTGCTGGCTGGGTTTGCACAATACCGCATACCCACAAATCAGCAGTTCATAACACTGGAAGAACTAAGCATCTAGCTACCAAGCAGGATGCATATTTTTTTAATAGTTATTTATTATTCCAAGCCCACTAAAATCACCGCCGTTACTATTCGCACCCTGTCAAAACCAACGCCACAATTTCCCGGCTTTGAGGATGTCACAGAGTCCTTGTCCGAATAGCATTGCCTTTATCCTGCTCTTTTAACTCTTCAGTTTCTTCCGGGAAAAACTTCCAATGACTTGGAAGCCAAGCCAGGGTGGAGGGTGTGCAGACGAGCAAGTTTTCCCCTATCTTGAAACCGGCCAGCCAAGATTGCGAAGAACCCAAACCTCGACGGGCAGGGGCCGAAACGAACCTTCCTTGGCCTTGGGCAACCATTTCATCAAGATGACACAAAGGATAACCTGCTTGCTGGCCTAAGTCCTACTTCCAGGGTGGAGATCTCCAAATGCCACGGACCCACAACTCCCATAGTGACGTAGGGGGGGGGAGAGGAGGAAGAAGACGCCTACGAGACGTTTTCCTCCTCCGCTCCCACCGGGAAAGCCTGGCAGGAGAAGGGCGGAAAAGCGGGGCGCCTTTCCCTTTAAGAGGACGAGTTCCCACGATTTGACGTCAGGGTGTTTCTGCACCACAGCCGGGATCTGATAACCCGTCGGGGAAGGTGGGGGGGGCGGAGTAGAGGCAGCAAGGGCGACCGAGCAGAGCCAGGAGAGGGCAAGAAGCATCCCCGGCCGCCCGCCCGCAGCTCCCACGGCCGTCCCTCCTGCCGCAGCAGCAACCATGTCCGTGGCGGGCTTGAAGAAGCAGTTCCACAAAGCGACGCAGGTAGGGCGTCGGAATCGGGGCTTCTCGAAGGAGATTCCGGGCTGGGGGGGGGGGGGGGAAGGATGCGTGTTGACTCTTCTCGGCAGATCAGCTTTCCCGGGCTGGAGCAAGAGCCGCGGGGGGCCTCTAGGGGGCGCTGCGCTTTGCCTTCGGCGCCCGGGCCCGATGGGGTCGGTGGGGGGAAGCGGGGGCTGCAATTGGCCTCATTTTTTTTTTCTCTCCCTCTTCTCTTCCAACCTCCCGAGGGAGAAGAGACCCGCCAGATGCCGCCTCATAAAAGAGACGGACTAGGAAGGAAGGCGGGGAGGGGAGGGGGGGGGAAAAGCGGGGAGAGAAAGGGACGCGCGATGTTGTGCAGCCTCTTTTGCGCACTTCTGCAGGATACTCCGTGAAATGTTGTACCGTTCTCGCCCTTCACCCCCCCACCCATCCACCCACCGACCCAAACCCATCCCCGGGGATTGCAATAGCAGGAGAGAGAGAGAGAGGGAGAGAGGACGCCTTGACTAGAATTTGGGCCGCCGAACCTGCAGCGAAGAGAGACTCCCCGTTGGAGACGCTTTCCCTGAGGGGAGGCGAAATGGCAGCGCGCGCGCTCTTGCCTGCCGTCTGACCCGCTTTGATGTTCTTCCGAACGCGCTGAGCCCTGAGCTCCCCTCTCTCTCTCTCTCTCTCTCTCTCTCTCTCTCTCTCTCTGCCCCCCCTCTCCCTCTCCCCCACCACCGAGCCTCCCTGAGGGACAATTTGGCCCCTGCAAAGCGCGGGAAATGTCTGTTCCTGCCGCCCCCCCCTCTCAGTTGCAGCCTTGGGCGGAGGGAATGGCGGGGGGAGGGGCTGGAGAGGAAAGGGAGCGAAGTCCGGCGAGCGAGCCTGAGGTGACAACGTGCCCGGGGCTCTGCTTAACGGTCCCGGTGCTTTCTGGTTGGCTCGCTGGGCCTCGGTTTATGTAAACCTCTTTATCCTGCGGAGGTATCCTCTCCAGGCCTGCATCTTGGCCTCCTCCTCGGATAGGAGGAAGAGCTGAGTTAAAATTAGGTCCAGGGGTATATATGGATCTTTGAATTCAAACCCCTTAAAATCGCCAAGGAGTGTCATTTGCTTTGGGAGCCTCAGACAAGCATGAGACCTTTGATTTTGATTTTTATTTTTTATGTTTGCTTGGTGGATAATGGGCAACGAGTTCGGTTTTGATAACTAGAACTGGTTCCTGCCTGAGAGAAAGATGAGCCTGTTAAATTAGTCTGCCGAGAGTAGAGGACAATCTTACTCTTTTTTTTTTCGTTTTGGAGAAAAAGGTGCTTTAAAAAAATGGACCTTGTCCATTGATCTGCGCCCGCCGCTGGTTGGCGATGGTTAAAAATAGATGAAATAATGCGCACAGAGAGGACGTGTGCCATTTTTGGAGAGAAAAAAAAAATAGGGATTATGTTCAGTGATATTTAGGTTACACAGATGTGAATTCTAATTCCACTGGATTGGCTCACTGATTGATTTGCAGAACTGCAGTGTCTGTGTGTGGAGAGCTTGCTTTGTTTTTGATGTTGCACTTCACAAAAGACATTTGGTAATCTTAGATGTAAACCGAGGGTAGGGAAGCTAAGTAAATTCCACAATTGTGGGAACTTTGACCTAAATTCTATGCACCATAAAGACCACGGTTTCATGGTTTTTTTGTGAACCTTTAAAGAGAGCATAAAGCTGTTTAAAGCGTCTTCTAACAGATCCTCTTAGACTGGTTAAGTGCCTCTATACTATAGTTTGTAAAACTTCATACCCGTGCACTCTTTTATCCAATAAGCAGGAGAAATAGACTTATGCTGACTTAGTGGAACTGTCTTGATAGAAGTAAGTCTTCATCCTGGTTCATCCAAGCCGGGGATAAATAAGCAACATGGCGACTGCTTTGGGAAGAAGGTTACAATTTATTGCAGAAGCAGAAAGATGGTTCTTCAGGAAAGAGCAGAGGAGAGAAGAAAGAGAGAGTGAGCACATGGGTAGTAGGTTTTTATACCCTCTCTACCCCTTTTTAATATTTCCTTCTCTGGGGCTCTGACTTCCCACATGTCCTACTCACACATTTTCTATTTCTAAAAGTATGTTCTTTGGAATGTTTTTATCAGTTTGAAAATCACACAAGACTCATTTCATACATCAAAGAGAGGCTTCTACGGTATGACTAGGTTGTGGGATGAAGCAGGAGGGCGTTTGTGGTGTTAAAAGTTGAAATTGGTACTTTAAACCTCAGTTATGCCTTCTGATTTGTCTGATTTGTTCTGAAGGTAACAAAAGGGAATGAAAATCGTCCACATGCATGCATGATGCACTAATTGTAATATTTTGCTTTATCATTTCTATCTAATCAGTCTTCAGTGAAAGCTGTTAATTTGTTGAGAAGAGGGAAGCGATGTTTTGACACTTTGCTACTAGTTAGGAAAGCTATGGTAAATTTTGTATTTAAAAAGGTGAGAAAAATTCTCCCTTAGTTAAGTGAATGAATGTCATTAGCACTGATAGAAGTATTAGATCCTGAATCAAGCAGGAATGTTTGAGTGGTCATCCGGTGACTCTGGTGCAGTTAATTATTGATTCAAATCTGTATGGAGATATTCAGGTAGTCCTCGATTTACAACAGTTCATTTAGTAAACGAAGTTACAACGGTGCTGGAAAAAGTGATGTATGAGTGATTTTCACACGACCATTGAACGATTCCCAAGGTCACCTGATCAAAATTTGGACAGTTTGGCAACTGACTCGTATTTATGACAGTTGCAATGTCCTGGGATCACATGATCACTTTTTGCAACTGACAAGCGAAATAAATGGGGAAACCAGATTCACTTAACAACTGTGTTACTAAACAACTGCAGTGATTCACTTAATAAATGTGGTGAGAAAGGTCATAAAATGGGGCAAAACTCACTTAACAAACGTCTCATCTAGCATCAGAAATTTTGGGATCAATTTTGGTCGCAAGTCGAGGACTACCTGTAATTCCATCAGTAACAAAAATCCTGTGAGTTGATGTGTTTGGTTTATATGAAGAGAGGATATACCTCCTTACAAAGTTTACCCTGTCTGATTCCACTTCAAGTAAGTGCCATTACAGTCATGCTCTAAATACAGTGAATAAAAGCAATCCTGAGTAGTCTTTCTGAGTAATCTATAGTCTTATGGCCCTTAATAGATAAGCATAAATACTTGTTCTGAAGAAAACTTAACACGGTGTTTATCATTATTTTGAACATATTTTTAGAAAATATGCAAAGCTAAATGCAAAAACTTCAGAAATCTTAGCTAAAATATATATTTTTGAACCTCTTTGCATTTTTTTGTTCTGATTTACAATGAAATTGGTTCAGTTTCCTTGAAATGCTTCTAGCTAGAGTTGAGCAGATGAGTTTGGTGGTTCCTTGTCCTTCGTTCACCTCTTCAGTCGATTATGACTCTGAAATAACTTAATCTGGCAAGTCTAAGGTCCATATATGTTTCTTGTACCTTCCATCAGCTGCATAAGATAAAAGCTACCCATTCTTCAAGAATTTTGGTATTAAAAATATCTTGTGTTGATATGCTTGACAAATCTTAATGTTGCCATAAGTGCCACAATTTTTAAATGAATGGTGTAACAAAAGAGAGTTGGGGGCCCAATGAGAAACTCATAATGATTGGCAGATAAATAATTGGGTGGTACTTTCTGATTTCCTGCCTGAGCAGGAAGTTGGATTAGAAGACCTCCAAGGTCCCTTCCAACTCTGTTATTCTGCTAATAGGAGTTACATGATCCCAGGGTTTAGTAATCAGTTTCTTATTCCCCTTGTTTTCAATTTCAGTAGTATTTTAGCTCAATTGCCCTCCAACTGAAGAGGTTCAAGACACCAGCAGAACATGAGTAGTTCAGGTCACATCTAGGACATGATCAGAAAATAGCTCCATTGCAGCAGTTCACTGCAGAGGTGGTACTGTATTAGTCCTCTCCGTTACGTAAGCAATGTTAGGTAGGATGAAAACTGAATGCTGTGTGATGGGAAGTAGCTTTTGATGTAACTTGAAAGTTATTTTTCCTGCATACTTGGGAAAGAAGCTTCCAGAATTTTCAGTAGTCAGTACTTTCTTTTTTAATATAATTTGTATGAAAGATTTTTTTAAAAAGATAAAAAGTAATACAAACTAATATGAGAAAAAAAGAAATCAAAGAGAAAGCTAAAAGTGCAGGAAAATGGGGAAAAGTAAAGACAAAATAGAAAAGAAAGAAAAAAGATACAAGTAAGTAGATTCCACTCTTCTTTATGTCAGAGGATATATAATTATGAATATAAATTTAGCTCTTACTCTGTGATTACATCGTTTTATAAAAATTCTCTTTTCAGATTATAACATAGTCCTTTCAGCCACATATTTTCCCATTGTTCCCTCTGTATATTATAACCAAAAATTTTAGCCCTTACATTCTTTCACTTATTCTTCCATTTCATATTTCAATAAAAGTTTATAAATTTTAGCAATTCATCATTTGTATAAAATAATTTTTCAAAGTATTACAATGTTTAAAACCATAAGTTCTTTTATGTACTTTAATTTTTTTTAATAATTGTAAATAAAAGACCACTATGTCCCTCTGCTACCAGTTCTTCCTTTGAGTTTATTTTACATTTTACATCCCCTTGAAAAACTTTTAATATTTCACAATAAGTCATTTGTGTTTGCCTATTATTTCTTGCCCACAAAATGCTTCTTGTGCTTTGGAAACAGAAAGGTGATTTTGGGCACAACCTGCACTTATATCTATTTCGCATTCTTAATATGGCACGTGCAATAGTTCATTTAGTGACCATTCAAAGTTACAATGGCACTGAAAAAAGTGACCTCTGACCAGTTTTCACACGGCCACTTTTTTTTTTATCCCTGTGGTCACTTGGCAACTTACTCCTATTTTATGATAGTTGCAGTGTCCCGGGGTCATGTGATCACCTTTTGCGACCTTCTGACAAGCAAAATCAATGGGGAAGCCAGGTTCACTCTACAATCGTGTTACTAACTTAACAACTGCAGTGATTTAACTTAACAACTGTGGCAAGAGTGGTTGCAAAATGAGGCAAAACTCACTTAACAAATGTTTTGCTTAGCAACAATTGTGGGCTCGGTTGTGGCCATAAGTTGAGGACTATCTGTATTATGTTGGCTAATGGGAAACTATCCTTTTTGGTTATGTTGCTATAAGAAATAGATGAAATTTCACTAGATAGAATTTCTGAGATAACACTTGATAAAAAGGTATCATGCAGGTTTATATGTGCCACTTTTGTTCCTAGTTTCTTAAATGGCATATTTTTATTCCCATAGTTGAAAAGTTTTCCAAGTCTATGTGGACATATGACAGGTGTTATTGATGTACCTGTTTTCCTCCTCCTTTTTCTTTGCTTTTTCTGCTGATAAAGGAACAAGTCACAGGTTAAGATTAATCCCTTAAATTTTGAGAGAGGCTTAAAATATCCCTACTGGGAATAAGGGTAATTCAGTTCCTAATGAGTAAGATTTAAGGTTTGTAAATCAATTTAGCAAGTGCTGAGGTTACAGCTGAGAGGAAAAGGTTTTGAGATTTACACAGCTGTGAAGTGTTGAAGTTAATGAAGCTGCTTTTGGTGAAGATGGTTGAAGAAAATTATGGGACAAAATGTGAAATTTCTGCAAAGGTCCTGAAGATAAAGTGCACAGGCTAAAAGTGTTGTCCTTAACCATCACATGTGGTGATAAAGGCTACTGAGGGTCACTTTGCATCAAACCTAACTAATATGGCCAGTAGTGAAGAACGATAAAATTGCAGTCTTCATAACAATGGAAGGTCACATTCTGTCCATTTATGGTGTAGTAAGAACACATGCATCAGTTTAGCCGATTACTATAGTGTTTGTCTGATTATTTGACTTTTTCACTTAGTTTGGTATCTCCCATCTGTCACCTACTAGATAACCCTTCTGTGTAATTTTTCAGCTTTCAGTTCTTTCAAAGTATTGTCCGTGTTAGAATATTCACCTTTGGAAATGTTAAGACTAACATGGCTTACTTCAGAATGTCAACAGAAAAATCAATCTACATCTAAACCATCTAAACATGGGAATCCTACTGCTCATTTATCTTAACAATCAAATTGGATGCACCATAAAGATTGTGTCTATTTGGAGAGGCCTGTATTTTTATTTTTGTATAATTCTTTTTTTATTTTTTTAGCAAAAAAAGATGGAAGGAAATCTTTCTGACATTGCGATGTTTAAATATGAATATTAACTTTGTGGCCCTAGACAAAGAGTGGACAGTCTGGAAGCTATATGTGATTGCCAGAGCCTCCAAATTGCAGACTTGAAATTCAGCGGCCAAAATGCATAGATCTCAGTGGTGTAGTTTTGGTTTTTGAGGATTTTATGGGTTGGGATTAAATTGTTTACCTCATAGAGGTCTACAGTTTCCGTTTGCATTTATAACCACCTAGAAACCTGGGGAAAATGGGTCAACCCTTTCTGGTGTCATCATTAGAAGCTTCAGAGTGTCTCCTGCTGCTATCTGGAGGGTTAGGTAAAGTGAGGACCCAAATCCTTCAAACATTGCCTGTCCCTGATCTATATCCATAATTCGATTTATATTCATAACTAGCTGTACCCAGCCACACGTTGCTGTGGCTCAGTCTGGTTAAATGGAAAAGAAAGAAAAGAGAAAGCGCACATTTGTGTCACAGGTGTGACATCTATATAATAGTAGGTACTGCATATAAAAACACGCGTATTCGAATGCAACGTGTCAAAATTTCAAAGCAATCGGTGAAGAACTTTCGGAGATTTAAGATTTTGAACAAACGAACATTTACATTTTTATTTACAGTATATAGATTACCAACCATCTGGTAAAGTCAAAGGTTTTTTAAATGATATAAGCACGCATATAATAAAACACGTAAGTATAACATCTTTCTACTTTTCAGCTAATACCACTGAACACTGAAAATTGGTTTATTAAAATTTCTACTAATCTTCATCAATCCATTTGAAATTTCAGATCCTCTGTTAAAAATTCCTCTGGATTAAAATCTACAGAATTTTAACAAAGGTCTTTTATACACCACTTATATATCCATATATGCAACATTGATATATCTTAATTGATTTTTCTTCCTGCATCGCCTATTCATCTTCAGGATTTCTGGCTTTGGTGTGATTTTTCATCAACACAGTATCTTGGTTTATTTTAATACTTTGTATTGGTTGATGATGCAAATCAATCATGTAATAACAAACTTCATTACTAATCTCCTAGGTTTTAGAGTCATGAAATTCAAAAAAAGCATGTGTTGGAGTTTACTGTGGATTTCACTGCATTCTATTGTAAACAATAAAATTCAAGATTATTATTTTTGCTGACAGATTTTAAAGGAACTTGAACTAATTTGTATCTATTTTGGCATACTTTCTCACTCAAGGCTATGGCACGCAAGTTCCATTTCATACCACAAAAGCAAAAAAGTTATACTTGTTTGTTTCCTGGTGGCTTTATTCTGCAAGAACGTAGCTCTGTTCTGTGAATCTTACTCCAGGTTTGAGCATTGAGTCAGATTTAACTAGTTTTTGAATGATAGATGGGTTCATTTCCACAATTCCAGACTAGATCCCTGAACCTGATCAAGGGCTCCCTGCTATGTAAGAATATGAAGTTCCATACGAAAATATATTTCCCCTTAAATCTTGTTGAATTCAGGCATCTGTTGGTGAACAGCTTCTATCACAAGTCTCTGATACTTCCCTGTTTCATTTCCAAGTAAACTCATATTGTTGGAGAACCTGGAAATAAGGGGGAAAAGACAGGGCCTTGCAGACCTCCCTTTATCCAGATGAAGATATGTAGAGGTATCAATTCCTGTTAATGTTTTTTGTAACTTTTGGCAAATGAGTGAATTGGACATAAAACAACAATACTGATCTTTCATTAAATATAGGGAGCTTCAAATCGGCTAAAAGTAAGCATTTCTTCACTTAAGGCATAGTTTTATCTGTGATGCTTATTGCCATGAAATTAGGTTTGATAGCTATCCATTTAAATAGTTTGAGAAGGATTAATTAATCTCTAATTAATTAATGGAGATTAATTTATTAATGGTTGGATGGCTGTTAATTATCACTCAAAGCAAATGACAAATCTTGGAATTGTAGGAATTGGTGGAGGAGAAGAGTCTATATTTGTGAATTCCTTAAATGATTTTGGTTACCCCTCTGAAATATGCTAATTGGGTTGATCCAGCTGATGTCTCCTTATTTAGTATTTAGTTGCTAAAACAAATAAAAAGCATGTCTGAACTTCCTGGAGACTAGGGAGCACCAGAAAGACCTGTTGTATTGTGTGTGTGTGTGTTTTTTTAATTTAGAAAAACTGAGCCCATCACTGTATAAATGACGGGGACACTGCATAATCTTGTAGAAAGTTATAGAAAGATGTTGAAAATTCCTTACTCAACTTTGGAATCTGTGAGTATGTGTATCTGTGCACATTGCCATTACAATATAATCTATTGGATTTGGGCGTTCAATCTAGTAACAATTGCTCTGTCTTCCATATCAACTTTTTATAGGGTCTGTTTCATGCTATAGTTTTTCTACTTTTGTCATTAAATTGTGTGAAAATTGCCTAGAGGAAACATATTTTAATTTTTCACAGGATTACAGTTTATAATCAAAAATACAAAGCTTCTTAACCTTTCAGTCTCTGCCAATCCTGTGTTTAAACTTTAAGTATGACACAAATACTTCTCCATCTGACATGCTAGCAAATGCCTGAAACCCTAGCCAGTTTACTATGAAATTGAACAGGTTTTTGAGCATTTTGCAAAATGCATGATTCTTCAGAAGATGAAAAGGGGAAATCTGGATATATCAGAGCTTGTAAAGGTTTTTCCTCTAAGGACTACATTTGTCTTGGTAGAAGTTGCGATTTACATTTCCTTTGTAACTAAACTAATCCAAGCATCCAGACTAATAATCTCCTTGTTTGTCCCTTTCAGACATGGGAGTTACTGAAATATTTAACATGGGTGCATTATGGATTCACATTAAAGAACTGCCACTTCTGTTTTCACGCAGAGATAAGTTCTTACACTGTTATTTGCCATACAAAAGTTAGAGAGTGTTTGGATTAAGACATTAATGGATTAGAATTATGGGATCCGTACTGGTTAACTTGAGTGTGCATTAACTGATGAGTCATTCTGTATTGTCAATCTGTTCTTGAATTTCTAAGCTTGTGTTGATGTTGTAGCCTCTAAATCATGATTTATGGCTATAGGCAGGCTTACATATATACAAATTTGAACTTTACTGTTGTGTATGCTACAGTGGTGGGTTACTTAAAAGAGTATTGTTAAACTATTGAAAGCTTAGTACATTGTACATACCCAGCTACTGTTTCATCTTTGATAGAAAGCTGATTCCTATGACAAATATGCTATGGGATTAGTTACTATCATTTGATGCCTGTTTATTCAGATCGCTATTCAGCAAAAAGAAATTTCAAATATTCCTTTAACTTACCTATTAAGTATATTGATATTCAGATATAAATGTCTTGTTATGCAATTTGATTTTTATGATGAATACAGTATATCTTATGGATACTATTAGGTTCACACCACATGCTATCTAGATTAAAGTTGGGTTGAATAATTTGTGGTGTGTACAACTATCAAAAAACACATAAACCCCTTTGGTGTGTCCAGAAAGTTTTACATATTTTTGTGACTGATTGTTGTCAGGAGTTTATGTAAGCCCTGCTAAATAGTCCTTCTGCTATTTTATAAATAGAAAATCTATGTGGTCGCGAGGAATCGAAAATGACTTGATGGCATGTAATCAGTTACTGCTAAATAAAGGGAATTTATGAGAACAACGGATTGCAAAGTGTAATGTTTATTATAATTAAAAGAAACCAACATTGATTGTTTTTATTTTACATATCAGTGTGAAAAAAATAATAATAATACCCAACCCAAGTTCAGTCCATTCATCTAACTCCATTTTCTTGAGGTCTTCATGAAACTGGGCTGATTTGGGCCAGCCTACATTATATTTCAGAGCATTTGTTCCTCTCACTGAAGGTGTTTTTTTTCAAAAGGCAACTGGACTTTATTTTTTGCTTGAAGACATTTTGCTTCTCATCCAAGAAGCTTCTTCAGTTCAGACTGAATGGTGGAGAACAGAAGCGAAACGTCTTCAAGCAAAAGACAAAGTCCAGTTGCCTTTTGAAAAAAATCTCCTTTGGGACAACCATGACACCGATGACTGAGAATCTCCATAGATCTTCCTCTCACTGAAGTTTTCAACCACACGGATTCTTGAGACACTACGTGCCCTACTAAAAACAAAACCAAACCTGAATGAAGACATTGACACCCTTCAGTCTGGAGCAGATTACAAATCAAGTTCTAAAGCTCTTGGGTTCCTCCAGTCTACTGTCAGAGACATATAGCCTTTGGGTGGCAAAAACTGTGGAGAACAGAGCCCCAGTGTAAAGTAGCTAGAACAGTGATGGCGAACCTTTTAGAGACCGAGTGCCCAAACTGCAACCCAAAACGCACTTATGTATCATCGGGTGCCGGGTGGACGTGGCCCATTTGGTGGCTGTGGCCCATTGGGTGGGCATGGCCCATTGGGTGGGTGTGGCCAATTGGGTGGGCGTGGCTGCGGTGATAACGGCAGACTGGGTGGGACTAAAAAGTTCAATCAATTCCAACTTTGCGAGATCTTTTTTTCCCCCCTGCAAGAAGTTGAAATTGATTGATTGATTGAATCTTTTTTTTTTTTTTTTGCACACGACGGTGGAGGCCTAAAGCAAAAAGGTTTTATAAAACCCAGCTGAAGGCCTAGGACTGGGGTGATGGCGCGCGTGCCCACAGAGAGGGCTCTGCGTGCCACCTGTGGCACATGTGCCATAGGTTCGCCACCACGGAGCTAGAACTTCACTGAAGGGCATCTTTGCCTTTTGAGTAATGCTTGAATCTACAGGGTTTTAACTGCCTCTTGCAGCCAGGGGGTTAGATGCCTCAGCAGCTTGCTTTTTTTCAGAGCAGAAGTCACACATGGAAATTACTGTTCCATAATTTCCCATGAAGCCATGAATTGTGTTTGACAGATGTGCAGTTATTCTTTTTTTTTCATATTTGGGATTTACATTACCATGTTGCCTTTAGAGTCGGCAGTCATTATCTGCACAACACTTTCCCTTGCATTTATCTCGTCCTAAATATGGCTCTGAGAATTTGTTTTCCCCTCTCTTGATAAGCTGTTTGCTCTTTCCTCTGCTGTTTGGGGCAACTTCCCCCAACACCAGCCTCCCCGCCATGTGTCTGGAGACGGACTCTGAATGCTGGAATCCAATTAAAACTTCCCTGTGGGCCTCTCGCATTCCCTGTTTCTCTTTGTTGCAAACCTGTAGAGTTAACAAGCAGTAGAATGATGCCGCACACTCTGCTCCCACAGCTCTGAGTATGATTATTTATTGAGTGCTTCCAGCCTGCATGATGAATACATTATTCTCAGACAAAGAAGGCAGCCTAATTTAAAATGGATAGTTGATAATGATATTGAATTTCTTAAATGGCAGGTTGGCATACCAGCAGTTGCCTCTCTTTAAAAGCATCAGGCTGTGGGCGAATGTTACGATAAAACTACC